>NC_068295.1:20987322-21182322 GCF_025860055.1 Xyrauchen texanus | reverse complement strand
TCCTTATTTGCAGTATACATCAATCTGTATTAAACAGTAAACAATTATTATACAGTGGCCCCAAAAAGTATTTGGATGCTTAAGTCACACTTAAAGGAATATTCTGGGTTCAATACAAGTCAATTGACAGCATTTGTGGCATAATATTGATTACCACAAAAATGTATCTTTTACCCTTTTAAAAAAAAAGAAAAGTAACAAAAATCTGCATTACAGTGTGGCACTTACAATGGACGTGAATGGGGCCAATCCGTAAACATTACATACTCACTATTTCAAAAGTATAGCCACAAGACGTAAACAATATGCTATGACATACACATATAAATTACAATAACATGATTTTATTTTGATAAAATCACTTACTAACCTTTTCTATGTAAAGTTGTAGCTAATTTTACAGCTTCGTTTTAATGATGATGTCAACAAATTCTAAAACCTTAAAATGACTGTACAAATTATTATTTAAACATTTTTACTGCTCAAATAATACATGAGTTTTAAAGGAATTAATGCAAGTACTTTTATAAAATTAAAAGCTTCACATTTCTGCCTTTTAGACCCTTCAAAAATTGGCCCCATTCACTTCCTTTGTAAATTCCTCACTGTAGCGTCAATGTTTGCTTTTTTTAAGAAAAGGATGGATGTCAAAATATTTTTTGGTGGAAATCAACATTATGCTACAAAAGCTGTTGATTGAGCTTAACTTGTATTGAACCTGGAATATTCATTTAAAAAAATTTAGCCTATGAATATCATTGCATTACATATCAAATATTAAACTAAGTGGTACAATAACTAACTTTGAAAAAAAAGGTTAATTTGAATGGTATATGAACGTCGATTTCCTCATCACATTAACTATGGACATGTTCCACAAAGTTAGACAACCAGAAAGTGTCCAAACACTTAATTTAGTAGAATATATCAATTGTTCAATAATTTGATATTTTTTTTCTTAAAAACATTTTGGTTGAAAAGTGTGTTTGCACTATATTTCTTAAAATAAATGCCATTGGGTTGATATTTTGTTATATAATACAAAGATTTTTTATATGTTTGGATTAAGTGCCCAAATACATTTCAAGGCCACAGTATATGTAATAATACAGAAGAAAGGGTTGATCCAGGTCTCAGAGGGACTGGTCAAGCACAACTGTGCCTGTGAGGGGGCATTGGAACAGGGGTGGCAGAACAGAGTGTGCTGCCACACAAAGGCAAAATTGTCCAGTGGGTCCATTAGCCTCCCTGGGCTAAGTGTGGTCAAACTGGCTCAGCCAGACAGGATGATAGATTGTTTTGTCAGAGTCCCAGGGTGAGCGCTGAACCTCAAGTACTTTGTTTATCTCCAACAAAAATGGGAAAGGCTTTGGAATAATCTAAATTTATTTATTTTTCAGAAAGAAAATGAGTGGGGAGGGGGTATGGGAGATGTTGGGTGCAGAGGGAGGGGTTTGGCCCTATGGTGGTTGTCCATTAACAGATGAACTTGGCCGAGGTCCAACTGTTTGATGAGAGAGTGTCATAGCCCGCACTCACTGTAGCTTTTACAATTTCTCTCACCCTCCTCACTTGCAGCCCTCTGTTGCTCTGTCTTCATGTCTTTTTTCTTTTCTCTCATTTCATACCCACTTTCTCTCTTTCTCTCTATCTCTTTTCCTCTCTTACACTGTACCTGCTGATGATACCTCAAATGCTTCCAGGTTCCTTTTTCGCTAAAGGCGAAAACAACGCTAATTTTCTCTTCACCAGCTACACCCCTGAAGACCTCCAGAGCCATGTGTGCTTAGCTGGACAGGGTCACATATTGAGTAAGCCAGAGCAAGGGCATTTCCTCAGTGGAGTCTGTCACTGTCCACCCAGCTGCACTGTGTCTGCCTGCCTGATCTCCACTTGCTAAGCAGCTTGCTGTACCCTGGGACCCCTGATGAATGACCCACTTACCCTCAGCCAATGGAGGACACCATCGATTTGTTCCTCATCTCTGAGGGATGGCCAGAGAACCCTGGGCGAACACTGACCAAGGGACAGCAATTCATCTGTTGGATTGTGCTTTATGACTCAATATTTGATTCCTAGCCTCAGACTTTGAGATTTGATTTGAGACTCTGTTCTGTGATTGTTTTTGTCATGTTCTGTTCTGTCATGTTCCTCTAGTAAACACATGAACCTCCTCTTGCCTTTTAATTAAGATTGATACTTTGACAGCTATTGGAACACTCCCTGAGCACTTCAATAGGAACATACTTAATCATGCGAATATCTAATCAGCCAATCGTGTGGCAGCAGTGCAATGCATAAAATCATGCAGGTCAGGAACTTCAGTTAATAATCACATCAACCATCAGTATTGGGAAAAATTTGATTTCGATTGTTGGTGCCAGACGAGCTGGTTTGAGTATTTCTGTAACTGCTGATCACCTGGGATTTTCACAGTGTCTAGAGTTTACACAAAATGGTGCCAAAATCAAAAAACATCTATGTTCCTAATAAAGTGCTAATTGCTTATATTCACTCTTGCTTGTGTGTTATTGCTTAAAATCTTTCTTTCAAGAACGATATGTCATAAAAGTGTTTTCTCTTATCTTAACCACACCCCACTTTTCTACCTTGTACTGGATGCCATATCAAAGGTGAGCTTGGAGACATGGAACAGAGGTCAGTGCTGGCCTGCTCAACTGTGAATCAGCCATGCCACACACACACACCTGCCTCATAGACTGGGTCTGTCTCTAAAACAGCTGTATTAGTTATCCAGTGGATCACACTGCTGGCTGCCAACTGTCAGTCACATTTTGGCTGAGGGTGTGAAGGATGTTTAGTAAGAAATGCTGATCTGTGCAGAGCATGGGTGCCACGTTGGAAATGGCTCTAGCTTTGTGTTTTGAATCTGTTTGTTTGAATGACAGATGCCATAGGGTCTAATTCACCAATACTTTATATTAATTATATGTGTGGAAAAGGATCTCACACAGAATTTCCCCTGGATTCACAACAGTTGCTTGCACAGCACTTTTCTTACCTTTGTTCTAGTGTTGATGAATCAAAAATAATCTTTTAATTTTGCATATGTGTGGATGGAGTTAGACAAAATATAAGTGCAAACTTACTGATTAATATTGACACACAAATATGAGCGATCGCATATTGAATGAACTTACAATTCTTTAGATTCTTCCGGACCAAGAAAATTAAATCGATTTTCCTTTTATAAAGCTTTGTTTGTGTGATTATGCATACATCACAAAACTATAATTTTCAGCTGTGCTCCTCATAGCATTCTGTATGTCACCATATGTTGATGACAATCTCAAGCATTAATTTTCATACATTTTTATTTACCTGTATCAGTTTTAGTGGATTGATCTCCTGGTGATTTTTATTTCTCTCAAAAATATGCTTGCTTTGTGTTTGGCTGACCTGAATAGTCAGTTTAGAAGTTCTGTTCAATTAATTCTTAGGAACCGGCTCTTTATTTCTCCACTTCTTCCCCTGAAGTTACAGGGACATGCAGACCAACAAATTTAAAACTGTGGTCTGTCAAATGTTGGATGTGTATCTGTGTTTCAGCTGTTTGTGGGCAAAACTATTAGAAAACTAAATTTTCATACCCATTTTTCTATTATTAAGCAAACCAAAATGCGTTCAGCACCCTACGCAATGTTTTGGTGGCAGATACACAGGTCACAGTGTGTGCACCACGTGAGATGGCTAGCATTTCAGAGTGTGTTCATGATACCGCTCATGTATGTGTGTGGAAGAGATGGGCTGTGCTACATGTATCCTGACGGGGGTCAGAAACTGAGCCCCAGATGTAACCACAGGCCAGATACAGCTCAACCCAGGGCCAGACTGACAGACCGGCTGGATACAGAGAGGCCAGATAGTTACGTATAAGAGGACAGGCTCAACATAGACAACATGGAATTCATTACAACCTGCTCACAATCTTAGCTGGGTTGGATTTCTAAGGATAGATGTGATCTGGCTATGCATGTATTAAATGGCACAGAGCAAGCTCGATACTTTTTCTTGCAACTTTGACCAACAGTGTATTTATGGCCATGGTGAACATGCAGTCATGCAAAGTCCAAAAGACTGCAAGCACACGTCTATCTCGTAATGTGCTTTATTTGATAGCATTACACTAGCATTACACTCCCTACACAAACAGGAGCCTTCAAAAACAAAATACTCTTGACACCATCTGAAAAAATAAACTCCTCTTATCCTTCTCTGGCCTTTGAACTGTCTTTCCCTCCACACATTCACTTGTCTAATGTTTATCATATTTTTTTTTTTAAAAGGAATAGTTCACCCAAAAATGAAAATTTACCCATTCAGATGATTCCAAATTTGTATTACTTTCGAACAACTTAAATTCCAGTCTTTTTCTCACACAAACATGAAGAGAGCAGTTACCAGTACATTCTTTAAAATTTCTCCATTTGTGTTCCACAGAAGAAAGAAAGTCATACAGGTTTGGAACAACATGAAGGTAAGGGTAGTTACCTTTTGGGTGAACTATCCCTTTTAACAAAACAGAAGATGCTGGGACACATGATGAACACAGAAAGTGAGTGATTTTTAAACTTGTCTTACCTACCCAGAGTTTCATCCACGGCTCTGAACTTCAGCTGCTTCTGTTCACGTCAGTGCAGAGAGAACAGGCTAATGGGGTCGTTGGAGTTGGAGTTTGATGTATGGATTATTTACCGTGGCATATTTCGTTTGTGTGCGGGGGCCGTAAGATTGGGCTGTGTGATGAATGGACATGCCCTCCAGATTCACATCAGCACCTGCGCACCCTTCTTTCCCTCCATCCTGAACACCGTAGCCAAAACTGCCCCCTCACACCCCAGATGCACCACCATTTATGGGGCTATAATTGGCTTGAATTAAAAAAAAAGTGACAAATAGGCTGCAGCATTTTTTTTTTTCTAAATTATGTTTATATAACCCGTTTCTGTTGTTTACTGTCAGTGCCATGAATAGATATAGCAGTGTTTATCTTGGATACAGGTTCTCCCACTGTTGGATGCTTCTTTTTAGTTATGCAAACGTGAAGGCTCTCTGCTTACAAGTGCCAGAATATCTACGATGTTTGCTTTTGGGCTGTGCGGAGCCTTGTTAAAGTGCCTTTTATTAACAGTTTGCCTGGACAAGAGCTCTCTGGCACTAAGGCAGAGAGTGAAAGTGAGTGTGTGTGTGTGTGAGCAAGACAGAGAGAGAGAGAGAGAGAGAGAGAGAGAGAGAGAGAAAGTTTCCACAGCTATTACTTCTTCAGAAGGACCATCAGAAGCCACATCAGTGCTCTTAATGGGACCCAGTCCACATCTGATCGCTTCAATGTGTCCAACAAAACTATAATTTTGAATACTGAAAAAAACAGACAGCTTTATGCTCGTAATTCATTAGGATAATGAACATGGAATATATGGACCCTGCTAATTTCCATGCTGGTCTTTGATGTTTATGCTGGTTAGTGGTGGGTTAAGTAGCTGTACCAGCAAGACGTCTTTGGTCAATGAGTTTCACCAGAAAGACCATGCTGGTTTACCCTAATATTTCTGCTAGAAAACAGCATAGCTAACATTCTGCCAAGCATTGTTTGCTACAACACAAGGGTGAGTAAACGATAGCAGAATTTTCATTTTTGGGAGAACTATACCTTTAAAAAGCCTTTTGGGGACACCAGCATCCCATGCCAGGGAGCAGCATCTAAAACATAACTTATGCTGGTGACCAGCAATGCTGATCTTTTTAATAGGGGAGAAACTAATATATGCAGTTGTAAAATGTGGGTGTTTTGTTTAAATTCTGAAATATGGTGGAGTTTTTGGCGCAGGCTTCTTGGTTTGCATAAGAGCAGAGGCCGGTGGTACTCTGTGTGGGGTGCAGAGGTGAGCGTGTGAGTTTGATCTGCTCCATTGTCTTCTGTCTTCACAAACTGTTCTCCAGTGAGAAGTAATCAATAGCAGCAGTGGCTGACTCTCTGCCTTTGTCTGCGTCTCTCTGCAGCTGCTGAGAGACAGTTCTGACATCTCGACATGCCGCGGGCAAACTCTTACCCTCTCTCTTTTTTTTTTATGTACACACACACCATGCCAGCCTGGCTGCTCTTTGTTCACTCTTTTACGGCTCTGCCTTTCCGGCACACACAGGGGCTTGTGTAGGAGTGTATCTCTCTCTCTCTTTCTATCTCTCTCTTTTTTAAACATTCCATTTGTATAACTCTGCGCTGTTAAACACATTACACTGTTTCCATAAGCTACACTGTTCTGCCCTGGAGAGCTGACGCTGTGCACTCTGACCTCTGCCAGACTTAATAGCCTTTTAACAAAAAGTTGTTAATGCCTTTGATAAGTTGAGGGTCGGCTGCATGTGCGAGAGAGCGTGTGCGGACGGGCCGTGGGGGAGGAGACTGTGTGTGACCTCACTGCTGGAGCTGAGGCTGTATCAATAGCCAGAGTCACTGGCTCTTCAGTTATTTTTAACAGTACAGTAGTTTTTGCACAGGAAAGGAGGGAGCTGTACTCATAACTGCACTGTAAAAATGCAGTTTTACTCTGCTGTGATGAGACCGGGGTGGCTGGCATTTTGTGATTCTGATGTTGCAGGTTCTTATTGTCGATCAGTGCCTGGATGGATGTTTGTTTGAGTTGTTTGAGGCCGAATGTGGTGGGAGTGCAGATATTCTTTCATGTTTTTAAAGCTAAAGTTTGTAATTTTTTTTTCTATGTTAAAATACTTTCTCATTTTTCTTGCTTAATATGCAGACACAATAGGGAACTTTAAATACTAACTATAAGTAAGCTATTTGTTGATTTCCCCAAAACACTGTAAACACCCTAAGGCAATGGTTCTCAAACTTTTCAACTTGCTACCCCCAAAAGGACATTGAAGTAAAGTCATAAAAAACTTTACATGAAAAACCCCATAAAAAAACAACAACAACAAAAAAAAAACACACACAAAAGCATATAAATATTATTATTATTTTCAACGCTTTATTTTAGATTCAGTCTTGCGACCCTTTCAAATCATTGCGCGACCTCCCCATGAGGTCCACAAACCCTTTGGTTTGAGAACCCCTGCTCTATAGCTCTATCAAAACATTCTTGCGTTTCTTTGATTATCCTGACTAGCAAGACACAGCAACATTGGCTAATGTAGTGCCTAGTAGGGTAGTGCACAAATAATCGATTAATCGAGTACTCGTTCAGCTTTAAATATTCGACCAATAACACTACTCAGCATATTGCTATTTGATTTTCATTTGTGCCTTTGCCTGCCATGTGCAACATTGAAACTGCTTCTCCCACTTAAATCTTGGCATTTGTTCTCCAAAAAAGAAAACATACAAAAAAAAATAATAATCTAGATTAAATATGCATAGTGCAAATTGTTTCATAAGAAAACAGGTTCAAAAGTTAAACTTTCTAAATTTCAAGTAATCTATTACTCTTTTTTAATTTTTTTTTAGAATACACACTTCATCTTTAAAGGCTGACTCTCCAAGGCCTAAGTTTGTTCAAGACAGAGGGCTGAAAATCCTGCTGTGATTACAAGCTGCAATTGACGCTAGTGTCCAAAAGTAGCTCCAACGGCAAGTCACAGAGCTTAAAGTCTGCCCCTCTTGCCTTGTTTGGTCTATTAAGTGCATATACATTTTTTCAAAGAGTTCAAATTTTGTTTAATGCCCATGGGCATTTAGGTTTTGTCTGTATTTGAATGACACACTCTCAAGCAGGCGAACACATGTAAAGATGCACATCGCTTCACTCACATCTACAGCTGCACAGGATGCAGTACATGCTTGATTCACGATGACCACTGGAATTTCACTCATACTGTGTGCGTCTCTCTCTTTCTTTCTCTCTCTTGCTCTCTCCCCTGTTTTGTGTTCCTGTTTTCCTGTCTTGGCCCCTGTGACCAGACACAGATGTCTTTTTCTGCTTGACCAGACAGTGCTGTGTGAGACCTGTTAAAAGTGAAGACCACAATTCTCTGGTGACCCAACTGCCCTGCAGACTAAAGAACTGTGTAACAGTTCATCTGTCTTACTTCCCCTTGTAACGTTTATTTATTTATCTTTTACACTGAAAAAAGAGGTTTGCTCTCTGACACTGAGTGCTCACAGGCCCTGGTGAAGGTGTGTATTTTAAAGACACAGCGAGAGAGAGAGTTAACTGTACAGCATTTGACGTCTTTTTTTATAGCGATATACAAAATATTATAATTATTATTATTATTTTACAAACTAATATAATAATAAATGCTGCTGTTTATCACTATGTATACGATATGATGTATCAACTGTTTCCAATGTGACAAATCAATATCTGTGATTCATGTCCCCACTGACCTTCAGAGCTAGATGACCCCTCACACACAGATCTAACCAGGACAGCAGTCTGGCCAGTCAGTCACAGAGAGACAGCCCAGCCACTCCAAACACCTCTCAATAGATACACTCATACAGTAGAGCCGTTATAGACTCAAAGGACAGGCACAGTTCAGGATTGATTTTCTGTGGCTATATGTGTGTGTTTGTAAGTTTGTGTGTTTATTTTAAAGAGTATTCTCCTGACCACATGAATGGCTGCATCTCTGCGCAGATACCCCACTGTTTATTGGCTGTGCACTGTATGCATAATTTATATGGAGACCTTAGCCACACAAATTAGATATGGGCCTCCGTTATCATTTATAATTCTCATCTGATAACCACTAATAACAGCCCTCTCCCTCCTCCGATGATGCTTGCTGCATAATGGACCTAACAGCCTTAACCAAATTACCTCCAATACGTATATGCCACAAGGCTAATAAAGCAAAATAAATGGATCACAGGCTGGGTAGCCCAGTGCCTTGTAATGGACATAAATCCACGCTGGCTGGCTCTCATTACCCTGTGTGTGTAGCGGAGGCTAAATCCTGCCTCTATCATGTCCTACTCCCCCAGTGACCACTAGCTGCCAAGTCAGGGAGGCAAGCTGCCAGTAATCAGTGCGTGATTCCCCTCGCTTGTCTGCGTGCGCCAAACGGGCCGCCGCTGTCATGGCCTAGTCCGAAGAGCGACGCTCTCAGTGGAGATGAGGAAGGTTCATTTGCCTGACTGGTCACTCCCCCACCATCCTACTTACTGTACATGAGCAAAACTCACTTCTAATGTATGTTTCTCTCTATATTATATTTAAACTGATAAACCGCACAGTTCTAATAATGTCACAGACTTCAGAACTTGGGGTTGTTTTGGGGTAGTTCTCATGAAACAGTCAAGAAAATGTCTTGTCTAATTTTTGTTCAAAATCAAAAGAAACAAATTAGAAATTTTACTTTGCATGAAAGCCATTTTATGGCCTTTAAGATTTTAAGATTTTGACATTATTTTCAGCACATTTTACCCCCCAATTCTCACTATGGCAATTAACTGTACCACTGTAATACAGTAAAACTTTGTGTTGCAGTAAGGATAATTATCATTGAAAATGATTGGAATTGTAAAAGTAATATGCCTGGATATGAGATGGTAATGAGAACTGGGGGGTCAAATAAAAAGTGTTCTAAAAATCATGTGATAATACAAAAAATCTTAATAGTGCTAAATGTAGGCTTCATGTAGTGACTTTATTTCATTTAAATACCTGGTGGAAATATCTGAATGAGAAATGTGGGTTTTTTCAAAGACTATGGAAGTAGTCACTTTAAGATCACAGGGTGAAAGACTATAGGACCTCAGAAAGGTGGTTATTAAAGGTCATGGAAGTGGCCTTTTCAATATCACTGGGTGATCGACCTACAGAATCCAGGGGCACCTGTTCAGCGTTTCCACTCAAGGGGCGCCCCTAATGAAGTTTTAAAATCTTATGTCTTACTTTTTAGTCACATTTTAATTTTATTGTTCTTTAGTGATTTTAAAATGAACTTATATGTATAATTTCCATGTAAAGCACTTCACTACATAAGGAAACTTGCTTTGCCTGATATATGCTTGACAGGTTTTGTGAAAATCACTCTTTGAAGTTTTGCAAAATTGATCAGTAACAGACTGATTAATCAGCCAATGTGGACAATCTCATAACGCACACATATTGTCAGATTAATTGGCCTGTCTTGGATAATTTACAGAGTTAAAGATTTAGCAATTTAAAGAGTTAGTTCTACCTGTCATTTCCAAAATCTGTTTACATTTAATTTTGAAAATTTGTGTACATATAATTTGCCATCTTCAAATTGCATTAAACATATACAGTATCTGCAATATATTGGCCATTATCCCACCCTGATCTTTAGATATCAGTATTGGCCAGGGAAATATCCATATCAATTGACCACAAGAATGCAGTAGTTACCTGAGATGATGCAGTTGTTTCGTTTTGGGCACATGTGGACACAGTTAGATGTCTTATTGTTTGTGTGTATATTTGATGCAGAAAATCTGGACATGACATGAATGCAGAAGTGAACCCCCCCCCCTTTTTGTCATTATCAGAGGTTGTGTGAGGCCCCCTGTCCACTCTGTCCTATTTTCTCTCTCTCTGTCTATCTCCAGCCTGTTTACAAGCATTTATATCTGACTAAACAGTTTGCATCTAAACCTCAAGCAAGTAGTTTATTGGAACTTTAAACCCAAACCATTCAATTCCTCTGTCACTTTATTTCTGTTTTTTACCCTGTCTCTCTCTCTGGGGTGAGGTTTTCCTGTCACATGTGTCCACTCCAGAAGGCTTCACCTCTCTACACCTGAGTAAAGGAGAGCAGAAAACAGGTAGTGAAAATCAAAACTGAGAGTGCAATGTCTGAGAAGCCACTGAGCTGGAATGATTTTTAGATTTTGCCTCCATTTTTACAGTGAATCTGTTTAATTTTCAGTCAAAGGGTGTTTCCTACTCTCTATAAATACTGTGTATGAGAGAAAGAGAGAGGCATGATGTGTCCGTGGGGCTTTTGGCTCTTAAACACACACACACGCGCGCACGCACACACACACAAACACGCACGCACACAGTGGTTTTAGTGTGGCGCTCTGTTGCTCCGAGCTCAGCCCCTACCTGCCAGGCCCTGTCTCAGATTCCCACGAAGGGCGTGTTGAGACCTTGTGTAATGACACAGTAACACAGAAGCTGCTCAACCTGTCCCCCTTCTTCTCCTCCTCCAATTTCCCCCTTATTCCATGCGCTAATCTTCTGCTCCTTGACCGGTTCTAAACCGTCACAGTTTGATGGACCTGAGACCGGAGAGCCAAGTCTCCATTCAAATAAATGGGGCTTAGGTTGAAAGGGGGACATTTTTATATCACCTATAAATCTTCTTGTCTCATCATGTACCCCCCTCCCTCTTTCCTCTGCCCTCTCTTTCTATATCTCTCTCTCCGCTTTCAACTCCTTGCCTCTTACTTGTTCCCAGACTTTCAGACAAAAGCTTGCAGGCCCATTGTTGGAGGGCTGAAAAAAGAGAAAGCAGGTCATTGGTGGGTTTAGAATTGGCTAATCAGGGCAAAGGAGGGTTGGAGTTTGATTGGGGTTGGGGTTGGGGTATGCGTACAGGCTGGTTATGCCGGCCTGTGAGATGATCCCTCCCATCGGGGGAGCTTGGACGGTCCTCTTCCCTGTTTCCCAGGCACCCGGCGTTTTTCTACGGTTACACAAAATGTCTGCCGTGACTCCCCTGTTGCCAGGGTCTATTATTAGCAAGTGTCAGTCAGTTATCTGAGAGTAGTGCTTTTAGCTGCCATTTAAGTGGGTGACACTCAGGTTTTGCAGCAGATTAAATGAAATTTTAGGCGCAGTTTGGCTTGGCTGCGAGCGGACAAAGGAGGGAGCTGTTGTTGGAAATGTAATCGGGCACCAAATGGAAAAGGGTGCCATAGCTGATGCTGCCCACCTCAATCTAACTGCTGCCTTATTTCCAACAGAGCCAAAAAGTAAAAAAAAAACAAAGTAGGCCCTCCATCCTCAATAAGCACCTTTAGCACATTGATTTGAAGAACCAGTGGTTTCTCTTCACCGTTTTTCTGTTTTTCAGAGTTGGACAAACTGAGTTACTATCCACACCCTGTTGATGAGTGATTCTGTCAAAACACATCTCTTTTTTATCTTTTCTTCTGAACAGTTTCATATACCCATATGTATGCTCTCTTCTGTCAATGTTCTTGTTTCCTTGAGATTAGGGTGTCACCCTTATGTTCAAGTGAGAAAGTGCAGACAGCAGAAGAAGCTTTGTGCCTTTATGAATGTGTGTGTATGTGTGTGTGTGTGTGTGTGTGTGTGTGTGTGTGTGCAGTACTGTAGGTCAGAGGGGATTTCCTGGTCTGCTTTACTGTACCGTGACTGTGCCGTACAATATCACCACACCCTGCCCTGAACTGCTTATCAAGTGACATGCCAAAGTTTCTCGATGCCTTGTTTTTCTTCAAGCTCTTTCTGTGTCTTTTTGCTGTCTTTGAGCTCTTTATGTGTAAAATGTGTGTAAACGCACAAGTCAGAGTCAATATTGTTTACTATACATATAGCTCAATTTAGTCAATTTAGTTCCCTTAAGTCACACTTTTATACATTTATAAATCTCACTAACTTCTCTTTTCTGAGACATTTGTGTAATGGCTTTTAAGCAACAGGAGTCAAGGTGATTTGTAGTGGATGTATGAAGTCAATTCACAGGTTCACATACACTTCACTCAGCACTTTATTAGGAACATCTGTACACCTACTTACTTATGCGATTATCTAACAGCCAATCTTGCGGCAGCAGTGCAGTGCATACAATTAGGCAGATACAGGTCAGAAGCTTCAGTTAATATTTACTTCAACCATCAGAATGGGGAAAATTTTTTATCTTAGTGATTTTGACTATGATATTTTGGATGCCAGATGGGCTGGTTTGAGTATTTCCGTAACTGCTGCTATCCTGGGATTTTTACCCACAATAGTCTCTGGAGTTTACACATAATAGAGCCAAAAGCAAGCAAACATCTAGTGAGCGGCGGCAGTTCTGGGGACGGAAATGCCTTGTTGATGAGAGAGGTCAACTGAGAATGGCCAGACTTGTTTGAGCTGACAGAAAGGCTATGGCTGCTCAGATACCAGTCTGTACAATTGTAGTGAGCAGAATAACATTTCAGAATGCACAACACAGCAAACCTTGGGGCGGATGGGCTACAACAGCAGAAGACCAAGTCGGGCACTATATTAGGACCATAGTGTTGTAGGTAGCAAAGCAACCACAGGTGTAGTTCATCACTTTAACTACTGTATGTACATGTTCTACAAATGTTTGACAACCAGAAATTGTTCAAACAACTTTTGCCTTAATTTTAATCACAATACAGTTTTTTTTAAAATGATAAAAAACAACAATATAACAATCTTTTTTTGTTTTGCTTGAAAATTGTGTTTGTGCTATCTTTGTTTTAAATAAATGACACTTTCTTTGATATTTTGAAATGTAATGCCTAGTGTCCAAATACATTTTGGGGCCACTGTATGCGTGTATGTGCATGATTGCCTATGCAAGGGGCCGTGCTCTTATCATTGCAGCCCTGGCCTAGTCCAGCCCAAATTAAAAATTTGAAAAGTGACAGCAAAAAGTAGAGGGGGTCTGAACTGCGAACAGCATCAGTTTTAGCCTGCCTCCTCACGCTTCTGCGGGGCAGAGAGTATTGATGTCAGCCGTTGTTTGAAGCCAGTCTGCGCTAAGTGCTCTGTTCTGTGACAGGAATCTGATTGTCTGTTTTTAATTAAATGGATTAGTTCCACTTGTCCACAGTGAAACAACATTATTTTTCACGATTCAGACTGACTTCTAAAAACAGCCTGAAACTGTACAGATAGTATTTGTAGTATTTACAAATACAGACGTAGTTTGTACCGTAGCCTGAATATACATTAACTTTTTGGCTGGTAGCCACAGAGGGCAGAAACTGTACAGCCTGCACTTTGCTCTACTTACGTACCATTATATAACTTTGTGTTCCGTAATGCAACTTGGGGTCGAGGACCAAGCTGGGGAGTGCAAGGTTGGGGTAAATGTGGAAGATCATATGCTCATAGCGAAATGTCGCCTACACACTCATAAAGAGAGAGAGACCAATGTCCTTTATTCATCTAAACTACTGGAAAAAGCCTGTAGTCAAGGGCTCTTGCTTAGATGGGTAGTGTTAGATTTTCAAGAAACGGCAAACACACTGCATTAAAATAAATATTAGAAGCACACACCTCTCTCTTTTCTAAAGGCGGTTTTAGAAAATGCTGTGGGTAAATTTTTTGGAAGACCAGGCGCTTGAGATAAGCATCTGAGATATGTTCCATCAACCCAAGTAACTTTATAGAAAGTTCTTCCCCCCTTCGCTCTCTTCACTTTCTTGTACCCTGCTTTACGCCACCCCTATTAGATCTCTGATCTATAGGACCCCGGACACATTTTTGGCAGAGCATGCAGGTAATGTTCCAGCATGCTTTGAGTTGTGGCTCCTTGCCGTGTTAAAACCTGATTTATTGACTTTAGCCGTTGAAGAGGGCTTGCAGGTACAGCTGCGGTAATTAAGATTTTATAACAGTTGTGTAAGCATCCCTGGCTATTACAGGTCACATTTTTGCAGATGAATGGCTAGTTTTCTTGGTCTTTATACATGAAAAGGCCCTCATGCTGAGCTCAAAACTTTTGTTTTGTGTCCAACTCATACCACTAACTCGGTCTCCATGCAGAAAAATGGACAGAGATGAAACAAATGGAAATATGTTCATTTCTGCTCGGACTGTGGCCGTACTCTCTGGATGTTAGAGGCCGTTTTTGCAGCCCCAGCGCTGAGCTGTCAGCTATAACGTACGATGATATGGATTAGAACACTTGTATTAAATTATCTGTGGGACTGGGAGTAAATGTGGGTAGAAGCTCTGCCATGAAGAATTAGACTGAGCTGCAAAAGCCACAGACCTGCATGCACAGCATCCATCTTACCGCTTCTTTATTGGTGGAAAATGTTATACTGTAGTATTAACTGCTTCTTTCCACACTGTACTAATGCATGTCCCCGGAACCCTTCAAACGCGCACACACACACACACAAGTACACACACACACACACACACACACACACACACACACACACACACACACACACACACACGTTCTTGATGCAGCTATCCATAGACATAATGATTTTTATACTGTATGAACTATAGATTCTATCCCCTAACCCTACCCTTAAACCTAATCCTCACAAAAACGTTCTGCATTTTTATATATATATAAAAAAACATAATTTATTATGTGTTTTAAGCTATTTGCATTATGGGGACACTAGAAATGTCCTCCATAAACCAAATATTTTTGCATAATACCCTTGTAATTACCAGTTTGTAACTTCAAATGTTTGAACACGCACACATACACAAACAAAGAAATTATGTGAGACACATACATTGTTTGCTGTGTTTTTTTTAGTCTGTCATATGTAGCAGAAAAATGAGGGTGCAGGGTCAGAAATTAACCAGGGATTAGGCAAAAATGCCCCCATAATATTTAAAATTTGGTGGCCAAAAGGCTGTTGTGGTAAATTCCTCTGTTTTTATAACATTTGATATATCTTAAAATATTCTATTTTAGGTCTATGTAGTTATCAATATTAAAAAATGCCCCTTAAGTTCCCCTCCTGAGAGCCCCGCGTGACTGCTGTGTGCATTTTCCATTTCCCTTTTTGATTTGTAACTAGTAGCCCCTAAAAGTAAGCAAAATATATATATTTTTTTCTGGAGCATATAGTTTTCCTAAAAATGAATGTCCACATATGTGGACAGCGATACTATGTTGTGAAATTGTAAATAACACTAAGCTATATAAAGTCTTTGGTTATTCGTGTTTTTGAGACGTTACTGACATTACAGATGATTTTCTGTAAAGCTGAATAAATCATTCTTATTCTACGTAGAATAAGAATGATTTATTCAGTTTAACAGAAAATTATCTGTAATCATCCAATCACTGCCAACCATTTTAAAATAAAATATTGCATTATAAAATTCTGCCCCCATGGAAATCAATTTCAGGGGCAAATATAGCTCCTTAAAAAAAAAAAGTTGATTTCTTACACAGTTGGGAAGGTTATCCAGTGTCACAAAACCCTAAAGGTCTCTCTTTCTATCTCACTCTATCTCCTACTTTCCTTCTGTCTAGTCTTCTCTGTCTCTCTTTCTGCTAATGGCTGTGGCCCGCTAAAAGAAGCAGTGGAAGGGTCAACCTGAATTTTTTATCCCAATAAAGTACAGGGCGGCAGAGTGGCTTTGAGTCATGTGCTCAGTCCTGCATGAATGACACACACACACACACACACACACACACACACACACACACACACACACACACACACACACACACACACACACACACACACGTTGTGTTTCCATGTTTTATGGGGACTTTCCATAGACATAATGGTTTTTATACTGTACAAACTTTATATTCTATCCCCTAAACCTAACCCTACCCCTAAACCTAACCCTCACAGAAAACTTTCTGCATTTTTACATTTTCAAAAAACATAATTTAGTATGATTTATAAGCTGTTTTCCTCATGGGGACCGACAAAATGTCCCCACAAGGTCAAACATTTCGGGTTTTACTATCCTTATGGGGACATTTGGTCCCCACAAAGTGATAAATACACGCTCACACACACACACACACACACACACACACACACACACACACACACACACACACACACACACACACACACACACACACACACACACACACACACCATGGGCATCTGATGGGCCTTATCAGTGTATTGATACATGGCTCAAATTGATTTATGATGGTTTGGAAGATGTTTGTTTCCTGATTTGAGCTTTGATGTCTTTCTCATTATCATTTTCACACCCACCCCCTTGTCCCAGTTCTGCTTTCTTACTTTTATACACCTCTATGGCCTTGGCCCTTGGCTCTGATGGACAAGCAAGTCAGCACTATGCCACCTCTCTAACAATAACATGTACACGTATGCATACTGTTAATGAGGATACTGAAAGCAAGTAAAGATTTCAAGCCCAAAGGTTAATGTGAAATGAAAGACAGAGAGACTGACATTTGGACACTGGTGTGGTTTAGATGGAGGCACACTTTCTCCATCACTTTTAATTTATTTTATTATTTTATTTTATTACCATTACAGGCCCCTTATTAGTAGCATATTATATCCTGCTACTTTTTGTTTGTGTGTGTATACATTGATGCTTTGGCAATATACTGTATGTGAAAAAATTATTGCAATAAATTACTTTGAAATTGATAGACATTGAGAGGGAGATGGAGAGTCAGTCTTTTATGGCAGGGTCATTCATTCACTCATGCTTCATGAACTGTGCGAGAGGCTGGTCTACCTCACTGCCCTCTGGACACTTACATGTTTTCCTAAATAACTCTATTTATGTGGTGCAGTTCACAGGGAATACCTCTTTGGCTTAAGATCAGGAGGCGATTTATTATAATTTCAGTTGTGGTGTATTTGTGAGAAGCTTTAAATGAACATGTAATTTGAGGGTATTTGCTCCAGTATTACCGTCCAGTCTGCCAAAACATGCATCTCAGGGCAGAGAGAGAGAGAGAGAGAGAGAGCGAGCGAGAGAGAGAGCAGACCTGGTGTGCACAAGTGATCGAGATGAGGGCAGGTCTACAGGCCGTCTGCCATGCACCAGCCATAAGGAATGAGACAGCCCTGCCTTGACTGTTCTTGAAACAGTGATCTGTTTGTGTGTGGCCCCATGTCCCCCTGCGCTGGATAGAAATGCTGAGTGCTCGCTCTTAAACGCACATGTCACATGCTCTCCCCAGATCCAGTGGACATGTCACACAGCTTGGGGCGGCAGTCAGGAGGATAGTGTGATGTATCTGGTCAACTGGTTTTCTGTAGGGTTTGGTGCTCTCACTTTGAAGTATTATAGCAGTGAATTGTTGAAGTTCAAAAGTGTAGGTGAGTTTACATTTTCATCAATCATAAACCTTACAAATAAGCTCATGAATATAAATTATGTGACATAACATTTGCCCCATAATCCTAACTGATTTACTGAAAGGCAGGTAGGCTAGGTGGGTGCTAGCCAAAGTAGGATTACCACTTGCCGTTTACACATTCTTTCAGTCCGGATCTTAAAGTGTGTAATTTTTTGTGCTAAGCAAAATTAAACTCTCAAAATATAATGATTATTTCACAAAAAGTATGGTGGTTGAACTTAAAGATTTCTAAAAATGGAGAGGACACACCCCTCCAAGTTTTAATGGTTGTTATGTCCCTGATCTTGACCCTTCTTTACTCCAATCCACACATTTCTGAAATTAGTCACTGTGGTTTCTATGCCAAATGTGAGGCATGTATGTTATGGCTACGCTGAGAGGTTTGAAGTGAACTGGGGTCTAGCTGAAGGGTGAGTCAAACTGTTCCTTTGGGAGTGAGATAGGGAGCGTTTGTTGAGTTTGACGTGGTTGCTGGGTTTCACTCTCTCTGGCCTTGGCTGACATTACCTGTAGTTCTTGCCCCGGCAGATCCAGCCTGTTTGTCCTGCCCAGCGCACTCCTCCAGGCCTTAATGAAAGCAGAGAAGGCAACAGCAACAAAGAAACCCAGATAGTGAACAGTGAGTGGATTTTTGGAGTGTACTGTGGGGATGGCAAATACAAAAACAGGTTAGGAGAAATGTGAGAACAGGAATCCCTGTGAAACCTTAAATCACTTTAACAGAAAAGTTCTGTCAACTAATGTTATTTATGCGATCATACTTGAGGCTATTTTCCAGAAGAGTGGCATCTTGCCGTAGCCTGTTTAGCAGTGAAAGGCTGCACACTATTAGCATCCTACCGGTATCTGAGGCCGGGTGAATTTATGTGAATAGCAATTTAATCTCCTGGTTTTAATGGGATATAAAAACCCCTTCCCGGACAACTGTCCTCTAATAGGTCTTAAAAGTTGTTTGTTGGTGTTGAGATGGGGGTAATTAGTGGACCCATAGCTTTGGGAGAGGGCGTCAGTGGTCGGGCCTTGGCTCTTCTGCGCGGCCGGACGATCTTTTGGGCCTGGCTAAAAGGCGCTGGCCACTCCTTAAAGAGAAGCATTTGGAGGGCTTGTGACCACCGCGCTCAAGGGGGTGGAAGGGAAATGAATGGCACAGCACTTAGAGTATCTCTGATGGGAGCATTAGCCACATTAGACTGCTCTCAAAACGCCCTAATGGAGCACTCACACTCAAAGCGCACACACACCACTAAAAAAAGCATTGCAAATAGTTTTCTGGAACTTTTTAATGTGTGATTTATATATTTCTGTAATTTGCCAGCTGCTCTATCCCTTCGCTATTAAGATAAAACTAAACCAGGACAGCCAGGAAATTTCTCTGGACGATAATGATGATAAGAGAAAGCAGTAAAGCTTTTCAACACCTCTCAATCGCCTTACATTCCCAGTCTTTAAATCAACCAATGAAAAAACTTGATATGTAGGGGAGACCAGGGTGAGTAGTCACATGGTGAAGTTGTCACAAGGGCTATATCCCAATAACTTTAAGGTTTTAAGTACAAAGTTGATAATTGCATACTTTGTGATCGACTATAACGAAGGTAGATTTTTTTGTCATTTGTTTTCAGGGGAAGAGTATTTTTCTAAAAATATCAATTTGTTACATTATTATCAGGGTTAGTCATTTTTTTTTACTGTTTCATTAATTGTTTTGTGTTTCATAATTTTTCAATCTCAGAAAAAAGGTACAAGGGCCATCACTGGGGTGGTACCCGCAAGGGGACCCTTTTTGTACTTATAACTCATTTTAGGTACATAATTGTAACTTAAGGAACTATTGTGTAACTTTTAAAGGTACATTTATCAGTTTCGTTCCTCTGGGAACTAAAAACTTAGCTTTTTTTGTCTCCTTAAGGGCACAAATATATATGTAACCAAAACAAGAGTACCACACCAGTGGTGGCATTGTACCTTAAATGGTACCATTTTTTCAGAGAGTGTTTATCTGGATAAATTCAGCTACAAATGCCAATAATAGGCTGCTTTCAGGCAGGTTAAATTGTGAAAACTTGTCCCATATTAGGTAACAACATGCTTTGCTATTGGTCAGTGTGCGTTAAATGAGCTGTATCTTTTTTACTGGGCAATAACGGTGGAAATGCTCAATATCTTTTTTGTAGCCAAGACATTTATGTACTGTATGTGCTTATACAGAAACTGATTTTAAATATATATATATACCTTGACAATGTTTCACTGGAATATAAAGTGTGACAACAAGCCCCTGCTCTTAGAGTAAAAATCTCTTTGGCATCCTTGCTTCCTCTTTTTTTTTCTGTCTGCTTCTGATACAGCATGCATGGAGCTACTGTGTGCTTCCTTTAAAGGCAGTGTCTGTGTGTATGTGTTTTGGGGGTGTTTGTTTGGCGCTAGTGGCGGGGTCTTGGTGTTTGTGTAAATGTCAGAGGCTGTGTCGTTATTGACTGCTCTGTAACGGCTGTGTGCCTCTGTGTTCTCCTACACAACTAGCCCCAGGCGGCCTGCTGCTGCAATACTGCCTTTCTTCTGACGTTCATCAAACTGCTACTTCTCTCTCTAACTCTCTCTCTGTCTCTCTCTCTCTCTCTCTCTCTCTTTCTCCCGTTTTCTCCCTCTCAACCCCTGCCACCCCCTCTTTTACTCTCTCACTCTCTGGAAGTATTCTTTTTTAGGGCAGTGCACAGTAGATGTGTGGTTGTCCACTCTGAATAATTTAGAGACATTTTTGTCCTCTTCTCAGAGACAGGCCTAGGCCGTAAGGCAGAGTGAGTGATCTACTGTATCTGTTTGGGTCTTTTCTCCTCCTTTTTCATTTTCAACAAGCCTTGCTTTCACAAACATCTTCTCCCTGTGTTCTAACAGTCTCTGACTTTTTATTTTTATTGGTCACACTTATTACTGATACAGTTCATGTTACTGTGTATTACGGGTTGGGAGGTTATACTTTTGAAATATATTCCACTACAGATTACAGAAATATGCTGTAAAATGTAATTTGTAACATTTCCGTTAGATTACTCAAGGTCAGTAATGTATTCTAAATACTTTGGATTACTTCTTCAGCACTGGTAGATTTTTCCACTTGTTTTGACTATTAAAAACTCTGCCAGTACAGTAAGACAAAATACACATGTTAAAAATACATTCTCTGAAAAACATAAATATATTATGCAGTGTTGTTTCTAAAACAAATAAATCAAACTGATCTTGTTTTAAGGATTTTTAGATATTTTTACAGGAAAACAATACAAAAAAATATAATCAAGATTATAATTTTTGCCCTAATAGTAAGGTCTTACTAGAAAAAATAAATTATGATCCAACGTGAATTTTCTCAATAAAAACAATATGCCTTTACGTGCATGTAAAATGGCTAGAAAGAGCATTTTAGCTTGGCGTAAAGCTAACAATTTACACAAGGTTTATTTCTATTTCTTCTACTCCAAACTTACTTCAAACTTACTTCTCTGTCTGCTCGTATTAATGTAAGACATCATAAGAAAGTGTTTCACTGCTGTTTTTTGAATGTAACTCTATTCTAAATACCAATGATTTAAATTGTAAATGTAGTGGAATACAATTACTTATATTTTGCATTTTAAATACGTAATCTCATTACATGTGTTTCGTTACTCCCCAACACTGTGTGTATTTACATAAGTGCTGTGTGTTATACTAATGAAGTACATGTACTCGCAATGTAATGATTTTTGTGGGGCTTCTGTATAATTATGCAGATTATTGTTACTGTAGTAATTAAATAGTAACATGTAATATGTGTAACAGGCAGTGTAAAATTAAGTGCTACCTTTTTATTTTATTTTATTTATTTATTTTGACAGGGAAAAGCCTGTATTATTCATAATGCTTTTATGTTTTTTATTGTGTGTGAAATGCATATACGGTACAACATTATTGCCACACATTTTGTTTGGCCCTTTCTATTAAACACAGGCCTATTCTTAGAAATTATTTGCATAGCTCTGTACAGAAATCGCCACTAAATGTTGGGTTTTCATGTTTTATGAGGACTCTCCTTAGACATAATGGTTTTTATACTGTACAAACTTTATAGTCTATCTCCTAACCCTACCCCTAAACCTAACCCTCACAAAAACTTTCTGCATTTTTACATTTTCAAAAAAACATAGTTTAGTATGTTTGTTAAGCGATTTGAATTATAGGGACACTAGAAATGTCCTCATAAACCACCTTTATAGCATAATCCCCTTGTAATTACCAGTTTGTATTCATTTGTATACAACCACTTAAACCTACCCCCCCCCCCACACACACACACACACACTTCTCTCACCTCTCCCTGCATTTCTGTCAGTTCTTTTAGTGCTGTAGGGTCAATGGCACCAGGAGGCAGTAAGAGGCAGTTATGTGAATAAACTTTTTTTTATGACTCCCTCACCACCCTTATTGCCATCAGAATCATTGAGGGGATTGAACTGTTGACAGGGCGGCAGTTATACATCTGTGTTAAAAATGTCCTTTTATTGATTGTTGCTTGCAGTTATATATATTTGAAGACTACTTTCTAATGCAGAGGGAAACGAGAGAGAGAGAGAGAGAGAGAGAGAGAGAGAAACAGGAAGAAATGCTAGCAGAAAAGAGATGAAGTGGTGTAGCCTTGTCACTACATTTTACATCTAATGATCATGCACATGGTTTTAATGCCTTAAACTTTAAACTTATTTTGCATTTATCAGTATACGTTTTCTGACAAATTTTGAAACAATTTGTGATGTTTTGCATTGTATGCCATCTTTTTCCAGCAAAAGTGTGCTTATGACTATAGCTGTCATGGAGTTACATTATAGCTGTATAATTTCCAGCTATTATTGAAGATTAAAGACTTAAGTAGTTAACATTTAATGAAAATATTCACTTTTTTAAGAAAAAACATGAACCGGTGGAGCCAGAAAATATTCTAACTGTTAAGACCTGCTCTGGACTTTAGTGTTTAGTAGTCTTTTCCAATCAGTATGTTTTCAACGCCACAAACTCTCACCCTCTTCACGTCCCTCCTATATTGCCTCTTTCTCTCTTCAACTCTGGGCATCTGTGAGGTAGAAAGTAGCCTCTTGGTGAGGTGGAGGTGTGTGTTAAAGTGTGTGTGTGTGTTTGTGAGAGAGGGTCAGTCTTCCTAAGGTTTCTCTCCTAAAGTGCTTCTTCTCCTGAGACTGCAGAGCAAAAAGGGCTCTGAGTTACAGGCTTAGCTTTTCCTTTTGTTCTTTTATTTCTTTCTCTCTCATCAACTCCCCCCTCCACTCTGCCCCATTCTGAGCCCCTGAGGTTGAGTCAGTGCAGACCTGCAGCCAGATAGTACAGAAAAAGATATTTCCAAAGATAGTCTGGGCCAGGAAAAACAAACACCTGAACAGCCCCCTGATGCCGATGGACAAATGAATGAGAGACAAAGAAAGAGAACGATACACAGGCTGAGAAACATGAACATGCTACATTGTCAGAAATGTTATTATTATTAAAAACAAATCAATATTTTAAATGAAGGGGCACATTTTTCAAGGTAATTTATTTTAACCTTTATGAGGGCATTTAAAAATAAAATAAAAACACGTATACAATAAACCATCTGCTAAGATACATTTTAAATAATTGTCAGATCCATATGCTACATAATACAGTTTCTATTGTTTAGTGTCAGTAGATTTGTTTCAGGTTTTGGAGTTGTCTGGAAAGCATCTACAGAGGCACTAAACCCATAACTAAATAGAACTAGAAGAGAATATCATGAAATATATAAAAAATATTAGATGCAATTCACAAAAATTGCATTTTTTTTTGCCCACACATTTTAAATATATGGAAAAATGTTGTCACTCTGAAGGCTTTTTGCCCTGAGTCTTAGTTACTGTGGCCCTGGCATGGTCTTGCTCCCTATTGTGCATTTTGTTCTTATAGACCATAACAGAAAGAGACACATTGCAAAAAGAAAAAGGTGTTAATTTTCTGGTGGGATGTATTTGTTTTGCATGTATGTGTGTCTTTCCGAGGGCGTGTGGCCAGTGCCCAGTATTTGTCAAGCTTTATGAAGGCACACATTACTATAAGGCTGATGAGTGATCCTCTCTGGCCTACAGCTGCTGCTGGCTGCACTGGTATACATGTCCCTGCACATCCCTTCTCTCTCTCTCTCTCTCTCTCTCTCTCTCTCTCTCTCTCTCTGTCCTTGTATATGTGTGGGTGTCTGTTTTCATTGCGTTTTCTCGCAGGTAACCGCTGATCTATTGCGTGTGAAGCAAAATAAATAATTACTTCCCTGAATTTATTTTGACTCCTCTCATTTAAAGAAGTCTTGGAAATAACTTGGAAATAAACTGAAAGTTTACAATTAAAAAATGTAGAACAAAGAAAACGTATGACTTAAAATGATTGCTGGGATTCTGCACTATTTCTTCTGTAGGTCAAAAATCAAATTAGCACATTTTACATTGCCAATACTAACCCCGTTTTACAAAAGGAAATTCAAAAAAATATTTTTGAAATTGAAATGTTCTCAGATCAAACTGGCATAACAAGGATCATCAGGTTTTCACAAACTTGTGGAGTTCATGCCAGTTTGAGTGCATACTTGCATTAAAGCAAAAACATAGACATATCAAATACTACAAATTTCTCAGAATAATTATCATTTTTCAGTTCAACTTTTCACTCAAATTGTTACGCTGATTATTTTGTAATTATTTTTGTAAAAAATCTTTTTTGGAAAAATTGCTAATATGAACAATTTCACTTTTGACTCAAACTTTTGGACACCACTGAATGTGAGCTTGTATGTTTCAAAAAACGACCCTAGAGATTTAAAGAGAATTAATACACTTTAAATGAAGTGCAGGAAATGGGAGAGTTAGATAACTTGCAAAAAAAGATCGCACCTTAATCACCAGCTCTTCCATACTGTACTTTGTATATACCACAGTGACAGAGTAGAAGGTAGCTAAATAATTAATGAAGTACAAGTGAACAGACTTCCAGCTGTTCTTCTACCGTAGGACATGCTATTCATGAATGTTTGAATGTCCTTTAAGAAAATATATTCAAATTGAAAAAGCACAAAAAAGCCTTAATGGAAATATGAATTGCCCAAGTTGAATACGATCGGGGACAGAAAGAGCAAAAACGCTGAGCGAAGTGCAATTATGTGAAAGCAAATGTTATGGAGCCTCAGAACTGGCTTTGGTCCTCTAATTAAAATGGCTGAAAATGTTTTGACAGTGTCTGAAGCCATGCCCCGGGCCCCAGCACTGCGCTGCTCCAATTTCTCTTCCTTACAGATGCAGTGATACATTTATGCAGAACGTGCTGTGAATATCTCACTCCTCTACCCCCCCCCAGTTCATTCCCTGGTTCTCTCTCGCTCTGAGAGAGACAATAAAGAAAAAGAGGTCTCCATGATCTGTGTTTCAGAGGCTGTAGCTAAAGCCTTGGCCGTGTGCTGTTGTGCTGCATTGTTCACGCCGTGTTCTCCCTGCTCTTTTATAACAATGATTTTGTATTTGGCTCTTATGTCAGCAACACTGATCCCGTTTGGCATTTGTGTTGATTAAGAGTGGTAAGGATTAATTAGTACTCAGGTACATTCTAATTTTATTAAAATCTAGTGTGGGATATTGGATAAAGCTAGCAAAAATGCTTTATGAAAATCTTTGCAGATACCTCCATTTTATAACAATTATTAAACAGATAATGACATTCATGCAGTAGGGTTGTGCAGTATACCTGTACTAACGATATATTGCGATACCAAAAAATGTAAAATGGTACGATATCATCTTGTTGCTAATTCCGGTATCTTGCTACAGTATGTTGCTATTAGTAAAATTTTACAGGATGTGACAACAATGTTTAACTATCTGACAATTAATCAAATTCAAATCTCGAAATGGCCAAGTGTGATCAATAAACAGCAAAAGAGGGTCATTTAATTATATAAAATACAGTATGCATGAATGGACGAGAGGTGCTGCTGTTCTTTTTGTCATCTACTATGACACACACACACACACACACACACACACACATTCATATTGGTGCAGCTATCATTATGAGGACTCTCCATAGATAATTATTTGTATTCTTTACGAACTATAGATTCTATCCCCTAACACTAACCCTACCCCTAAACCTAACCCTCTCAAAAAACTTTCTACATTTTTACATTTTCATTAAAACATCATCTAGTATGTTTTTTTTTTAAGTTATTTGAATCATGGGGACACTAGAAATGTCCTCATAAACCACATTTATAGCATAATACCCTTGTAATCCCCCCCATTGTACACACATTGT
Organism: Xyrauchen texanus; assembly: GCF_025860055.1. Taxonomy (NCBI): domain Eukaryota; kingdom Metazoa; phylum Chordata; class Actinopteri; order Cypriniformes; family Catostomidae; genus Xyrauchen; species Xyrauchen texanus. The sequence continues at coordinate 21,155,952 of NC_068295.1, read as the reverse complement.
GCATGATGCTCATAATGTGTGTTTAGTTTATGTGGCAGTGAACACTCATATGAACAGGGGGAGCTTGTACAAAACAAACAACAAAAACAGGAATAACTCAAAGGTCCACCAAAATACAAGGTCCACCAAAATAAAAGCTCTATTCAACTAGATGCATGAAATTGAAGACATTACAACAGAAAAATATTACTACTGTATAAAAAGAATTATATTCATAGTAGTATCAATAATACTACTATACCAATAATGTAATATTAACACATTGTATAATAATGGTTGTATATGTTGAATAATAATAATAATAATAACAACATGTAATAAATATCACAAAAGCAATTGTACTGAATATCAACACTTCATGAGGCATGAACCCTAGGGAGCTCTGTTGTGCAAAATGTTATTTGACCAAAAAGAAAATAGCAATTTTCATTTGATAAAATGTTTTGATGATAACATATATTTAAAACATGGATATATTCATAAACAATTAAAATGGAAAACACAAAATTTGTTACTGGAAGACGTTCTGCATTTCTTTTTTATTTTCTGTTTAATTTAATCTGATATCTGAGGCTATTTATTTATTGCCTATGAATCGACTTAATACAGATACCGAGGTACCAGGACTGGTATTGTACTGAAGTCAAAATGTTGGTATCGGAGCAACCCTATCATGCAGTAATGATTTTGGGTACAAAGCCTGTATTTCTCTTTCCCTTCTTAGGAATAATAAGTAAGTGAATCTCAGTTTAATTAATTGATGCATTTGGAGCAGTGTAGTTTGCACAATGATTAATTAGGCTATTTATGACAATGAATGTCACTCTCTCAGCTTCCCTTCTCTCCCTGTCTCTCCTCAACAGCCTAGACTCAAGATAATGGTCTTGTCCCCCTCTTTACTTGTCACTCTTTCACAGGTTCCACAAATACAGTGGGGTTCAAGATTACAGTCTCATTTCAATCTTGAAAAAAATAGAAAAATGTAAGATTTTGACTATTTCTTGGTCACTAATCAAATTCATATGCATATTTTGACATATATGACTTTGACCACGTTACCTCATTTGTACAAAAGGGTAGAGTTTCTTTCTGTCATTGAAGAACACAAGATACTCTTTGGAAAAACTATATTAAATTAGAAAAAATGCAAAAAAGAAGCATTTACACAGCAACATTTGGACCCCACTTTATGAGCATTTGGGTGCAGGTTAGTGTGTGGTATTTCTCTAAGCAGTTTTTGTTTTTCCTATCTTAAAAAAAGGAAAAGATCAGAACGCACAAAGCTCATATGCTGTAATTTGTGCTCTCTATAATTTTGACATTTTGGTTTTGGGTTAAGAGTAGTCTACAGTTGCCACCATCAGCAGTGAGGTTCACTACTTGCAAGAGAATGAGGGAGAGAGAGACAGGATGGGAGGGGAAAAGAGATGCGCATATGTGGTTTTATGCTCTGACGGTTATATAAAGGTTTGGCCATTTAATTACAATCATAAACACAGTTTGGGAGGCTCTCGCTGTATTATTAAAATTATGTTTATGAGGTTATGTGGAAATTCATTTTTAAACTATCCAGTGTCTACGGAAGCCATCAAACGATGGCTCTCACTCATTCACAGTCACACACCCAAAGAACGGGCAGTTACATTAATCCGAATGATGGAACAACATTTTTGCTCATTGTTCAAGGGTGTCTCTGCCAAGAGTACTCCATCTGTCCCTCTGGGGCTGCTACTCTCCAGACTTGTTCCCCAGTGGTACAGCATATCCCTAGCACAGCTCCTAGGTTGCTCCTTCATGCAGTCGTCAAGGCGCACACACTCTCAACTTTCATATTCACATATGCCTAGCATACTTCAGGGTTCCCATGGTCAGGGAAAACCTGGAAATATCTGGGAATTTTTCAATTGAGTTTTCTAGGCTTGGAAAAGTAATGTGATTTAAAAAGCTCTTAAAAGCCATGGCAATGTTTATGGTTTATATAATTCTTAGGACCTCAGGAGGGTGGTTATTAAAGGTCATGGGGTGGCCGCTTCAAATACATGGGGTGATCGACCTTAAGACTCCTGGGGCACCTGTTCACATGTTAGGTACAGTGTGATTTTTTTTTACAAATCACACTGTACCATTTTATTTAATTTATATACCTAGTGGAAAAATCTGAATGAGAAAGGATAGGGGTTATTAAAGACTATGGGAGTGGTCACTTCAAGATTACTTGGTGATAGGTGTTAAGACCTCAGGAAGGTGGTTATTAAAGGTCACAGAATTTCAATAGCCCAGGGTGATTAACTTCATGTACCTGTTCCTGAATGGTGCTCCAAACTCAGGTTTAATTTCTTAAGTCTTTTTAATTCTTATTTTTATTTTCTTGTTCTTGAATCTTTTATTTTCTTTCCATGTAAAGCACTTTGAATTACCACTGTGTATTAAATGTGCTATATTAAAAAAAAACTTGCCTTGCCTAGCTTCTTGATTTTGTGCCTTCTGCATTCCAAAATGTGTCAGACCGCAATTCATAACAATACACTTGTTGCATTCTCAAGGATACCACAAGGGGCACTGTATCGGACATTAATGTGTACTGTCAACTTCTACAGTAAGTTATTTTATTTCAGTCGGATCACGTTTTGGCATTGCGTTGGCTAAGGACTTGTATCTGCATATGTGTGCTTGTGTAAAGTATATTTCTTGGCTAAAACTCGTGCACAATGATGTCATAGTGATGTCTGATTTGGGATCAAATCTTTCTTTTCTGCTTCTCAAATAAGTCTAAATTATGTTTTCGGACTGAATCATAAGGTTTTAAAAAATCTGTATGCCGTAATCACACACGACTGAAAAGCTTGTGGAAAAGTCCAAGCAATTCATTAGTCAAAAAATATGGGAACCTTGAAATTAAATATGGCAGTACTTTCTGTTGAACTACAGCAATATAACATATTTTGCAAATGTCACTTTTAAAAACTTTAAAGACAATGTGCTTCATACCTTGAACATACTGTGTATCTAGCACTTTTACAATAAGCCTCCACTGTTCATGTGTACTTGGGTGTATATATTTTTATTGAAAAGTGTATGTACAGTATATGTGGTGTGTGTGTTCTGTGTGAATGACCAAGCAACAGCACCAAGGGGTGCCAGGGAGTACAATATGGATCACAGCAGGGAAGCCAAACTCTGTGATGCACCATATTGATATTTCTCCCCAACACAATCCTTCATTTCAAGTCAAACTGACTACAACATGCACACAAGTGCATACTCTCTTAGTGTGGCTCGCACACACAAATATACATTTACACACACGTAAATTCCTGATTGGCCTCCTCACCAAAACAATACCGCTTTCTATAAAAGTATTCTGGGGTAATTGTGTTTTGTCTTCGTTTTTGTGAGGCAGATTGTAGAGCAGCGCCTGATGACACACCAAGAGGATTGTGAAATTAGCCTCATTGTTGCTCTTAAATACTGAAATCAACTTCATGTATTCAGCAATAACAGAATACGCACTGATGTTACGCTTGGACCAGAATACAGCCGAGAGTTGATTTGACTGGCTTGAGAAGAAAATGTATGCCACATTCTGCGGTTATCATTAGCTGGGCAGACACTGTTTAGCCGTGTGTGTTTGTGATTGGAGAGGACACATTTCTCCGCACAGTAATAATGATAAGGAGAGGAGAGTCAGGTGTGTGGAAATCTCTGCTGCACTAAATTGCGCTCCCTGTCCGGCAGGCAGGCAGGCAGGCAGGCAGTCAGGCAGGCAGGCAGGCAAGCAAGCAATGTGATGGTGTACGTCAGAACTAGTTGATGCAGCAATTACTTGCATAATGTGGAAACGGAATTCCTACAGGCTGGAGATCCTTTGTTAATTTCAACCTATTTTCTGCCCAGAATGTTTGACTTATTTTGTTGGTTAAAGTTTATGTTTCTCATAAATTACTTTCTCAGTCAATAATAGGCTCGTTTGTGATGAGCAAGTTCTGCTCAGAAACGATCACCGGTGATCAACGGCTAGGGCTGTGTAGAGCGGAGGAGGGCTGGGCCGGGCTGGAACAATGCACGCCTGGTCCCCAATCATTCTGATGGGGGCATGTGAGGGATAAAGGCGGCCGGTGACGATGGTTCGAGAGAGAGAGAATTACATGCAGCTGCTCTGTGTGTTTATGTTTGTGTGTTTTGGTTCAGTTTTATATTAAAACTATTATTTATATTGTCAAGCCGGTTTTCCCTTCCTCTTTTCCCTTAACCCCCCTTACAGGCTGCAACTAATGATTATTCTGACAATCGATCGAACTCTGTGTCCGCACAGAGAAATGCCAGTTTCTTATTATTTTATCTTTAATAAAGGATGCATTTAAGATATAACGCTGGGTGTTTCATTTTTAGACACTTTGACAGGTACATTTTGCTCAAGTGGAATACCATGTAAGGTTCCCCTTTATTTTACGGCGAAACTGCTTCTGTATTTACTTATTTAGCAATTTTGTATTATAATTCCCTCATACTTTGCAATCTACATCACCTTTGCATATGGACTGTGAGCTGTTTTCTTCCTCTCTTCATTCAGGAGCGAGTGGCAGTGCTGCTCTCGTGTGTCATCATATGTTGCATTAAATAAGATCAAACGACAATTCGACAATTAAAATATTTGCAGATAATTTTTTAATGTTGACGTTGTCGATAACATCGACTAATTGTTTCAGCCCTATCACCGGCAGGTGCATGCTGGCTAGAAATCTGTCTGACTTGCTCTGATGTCATGATGACATGTGTCAAAAATACTCTCGTGAGAGCGAGGCAGCCACAGTTTTTAGAGGCAGGCGGTGCAGTTGCTTTCTCCCAGCTGAGCCAACGGAAAGCACGACAGGAAAAGACTTGCTGACGTCACAGCTTTAACAACCATAATGTTTTTCTCTTCTACATTTTTTTTATGTGTAAACATTATGTGTAAATATTCCCAGCACTCACAGTGTGACAGTGTGATCTCTGTATGGGATATGTGATTATCCCAGTTTAAAAAAATCTAAAATAAGTGTCTTTATTAGGCTTAACTAAAAATGAATGAAAAGATAGCTTTTGGGGGGAATTAAATAACAGGTACATTGGGTGACTCGTTCATCATATTTATTTTCATTTAAAAGCAACCAGATTTAAATTACATCCACTTTGTCTGCAAAGCGCATGAATCACTGCCTTTGATCTCGTAGGTGGCTGATCCACTACGAGAAGTGAGAACCATCTGACTTGACAGCCCTTATTTCACTCCTTCCCTGACTGCATCCGCCTACACTCGTCTACTTTCAAGGCAACACATTTGGCATCTCAAACGAGCCTAATGACCGTCTGTCTTTCTGTCTGTCTGGGTGGCACTTTGGATGGGCCACTGTGTCTGACTGTCTTGGTGAAGGACTCTCTTCTGTTCACAAGCCACTGGCACAGTGTCCCTTTACTGAGCCCACCCTGCGAAAAATGTCCCAATTTTCACTCACACAAAAAAGGCTTCATTCATATGCTTCTTATCAGGGTTCAGTACAGCGAAAAGTTAATAAATGTGAAGTCAGATTTTTGCCAGCCTGTCCAGGTTAATTACTGGCATGCTTCTTCCTAGGAGCACCAGCCCCAGTTATCACCATATCTCTTTTAAGTGAGTCTTTTTTCTTTTTTATAACCCCAAATTCCTCCACCACTACCATGTCGGTTTGAAAAAAAAGAAGTATTTAATAGGCACAATGCACTCCATTGTTTAGACATTAGTGTGCGTTTTTTTGGCACAGAGAATACAAATTCATAATGTTTGGGTTTTGAGGACACACAGTGTGAGAAGTGTCTCAGAGTCTTTTGCAAGATTTTTATGGCACTTCCTCTGTCCAGCTTTGTCCGTGAACAAGTGTTGGTCAAACAGGCCTTTGTTTGTGGCCAGTCACTTGGTACACCACAAAGAGTCTGGAACCGGACAAAGAGCTGTGTGTGTGAGAGTGCTGCTGGGCCGGCCCTGTCAGACTGCTCCGAGGAATACTGTTACGAGAGAAGCACATGACCCAAGCACTCATACGCATGTATTAAACCTCACACACCTATCCACACACAGGCACTCATGAAAAGCTTGCACCCTGGATAGATTCAGCCAGTATTGTCCTTCAGTGGCACTAATCAATGATGCTTGTATCCCGAAAATAATGTTTGTTTCTTAGTATATGGGTAGTTAACATGAAATTCTTTTGGGAAGTTGATATGTCCTGTAGTGTGACATACTATAGTCCATCTAAAACTATTTTAAACAGCTTGTTGATTCACTGATATGAAGTATTATGCATTATCTTTATTAATAAATTTTTCACCGCAGGAATATTTTAAATTAGCATGAAAAATAAATGGTGGAAAAACTTCCAAGAAATGGTACAGAATCAAAAATTATAAACTAAATTAAAACTATATAGACATTTTATGCATCAGTGACATATAAACATTCACATATAAACAGCCATGCATGGCATTGATTCATTTATGAAATTCATTTGACTTTTTACAGGATTCATATCCAGTGTGCTCAATTCAATTTATAACCATATTATATAAAAAGTATAATACTATAAATCTGAATCTTAATCTGAGACCTGAGGTGAAGGGACACCTCAAATACAAATCTATGCAGAGGCTCTTGAAAACATAAGCCGCTGATAAAATGAAAAAATGATATTACGTGGCATTGTCCTTTCTCCCCCTGCATTCACTAATCCTGTTACTGCATTGTTGCATTACCTCAATTACCATTATCTCTGAGAGCTGTTGAATCTAAACACAATCGTCAAGGACAAAACAAAAGGAGCTGCAGTCTTCGCTAGTGACAGTATTAAAGCTGTCGAGATGGAATGCAGAGAGTACAGCTCGCAAAATGCCAGCGCCCGTCCAAATGACCTGCACTTCTGTATGTAGGAGGTTTTGAATCAGTTTATGCAAGTGTATGTGTTTGTCTGGTGCTTTTGTGTGGCGTGGTTGCCCTGTGTGTTTGGGGGGGTTAGTGGTGGGAGGAAGATGAACAATGGATGAATCTGCATGTTGGGGATATTGGGCTGCCCGAGCTGTTTTAATCTGGCATTCATCTTAGTCTGCCAGTGCCATCGATCCAGACGGCACACACAGAAATGCACCCCACTCTCTTTACAAAGCCAACTGTAGACACTACTCTAAATATACACACTCTTCATATATATGTGTCAGTCATACATGTCAGTCATACACACACTTACACACACAGAACAAGATACGTAAATCTGTTCAGAATGATTGTGTCTACATGAATACAAAGGTGTACACTCACATACAACATACACATTTACTTTATTTAATTTAACTGTATTTAATGAAATTCGAATGATGATAAAAATATTTTTCATTTGTAAATGCGGTTATGTAACTAACATGATTACATGCAAATACTGACTAACAGGTTAAGGATTACGTTTGCGTGATCTGTCCTGAGGCCCTGAGATTTTATCCTGCAATGAAGGTTAGCACTGGGAAAACATTCTGTGCCCTGTACAAGCTGCCTGAAATTTGGAAGAGTCATAACTTGACACTTTTTAGTTATTTTTGCACTGTAAAGCTATCTGTATGCTGTGGTACAGTTTTCCTGAGTGAGATGCACATCTCAGCAGGGTGGGTGAGGATGGGGTGGCTCACAACATACAGTATTTCCTTCCTCCAAGTCTCTGATTTCACCATGGGCACCACTCACTCTCTGCCAAGCCATCACCGCTCTGTAATACAGCCTCACATTTTGTCAAGATCATTTAGTGTGGCTTTATCTAACTGCAGTTTAATGCGTGTGTGTGTGTGTGTGTGTGTGTGTGTGTGTGTGTGTGTGTGTGTGTGTGTGTGTGTGTGTGTGTGTGTGTGTGTGTGTGTGAGACGATTTAGCTGGATTAGTTGGTCGTGTGAGGATGTGGTTGGCAGTTTTGGGGTGGTTGTTGGATAGAAAGAGGGGGTGTTCTTGTTTTCCCGTGGCTCTGTGCTGTAACATTGCTCTGACATTTCCCTGTGTAAAAATTGCCAGCAATCCACTGAGAGCTTGCATCCGTCTGTAAGCAGTCATGCTGCTGCCAGCTACCGCGGACCAGTCCAACAACTGTCACCAGCAGTCTCTGCCTCAAATGCCATGACTTGCCAGCTTGTCCGGAATGACCCGCTTTCACTGCAAATTGGAGAGCTTTCTAATTAACTGAGGAATTTGTAAAATTAGCATGAGGCTGCTTTTGACTTATCTTAAATGTGTCTCCAAGTGTCAAGCCACAGTTTATCATTACATTTAATGAACTTGTAGACCCAGCGGTAGCTGTGAGATTAGAGTGATGCAGAGAGGATGTCTTTCTCTCTTTCTGTCTCTCTGTTACACATATTAAACAGCTGTGATTCCCTCGCCTGCTTTTACTGTTCATCCGTCTCAAATGCTCAGCTCTCCAATTCTCCTCTCAAAAAGACAGTCAATGACACAAAGAATACTCTTTTAACTCTCTTGAGAAAATTTAAATTAGACAGTGAGGAGGGGAGGCTAATTTCTTTGGCAGGCTGTTGCTTTTAATTCCTTCCAATAAAGTCTTCAGAGTCTAATAACAGATTATTGGAGCACCTGTCGGTGGCTTGCCGACTCCCATCATCGGAACAGATTGTGACAGTTTTGTCAGAAGAAGAACCTGGCTGCGAGCGTGCCAGGCACAATGGCCACATGGCACACATCGGTGTATGCGTGAGGCATGCCAGTCAATAATACTGCCGCATGTATGAAGCTATCAATTATTGCTGCAATTATTTGTCTAGTTGGATATTCAAAATGTCATGTGAAAAAGATGATTACATATTCCACTGAGCGTTGCCATGTGTAATGAAATGAAGCAGGGCCTTGTTAAACATGGCGATGCAGTAACCTGTCCTTCAGAGATGGTGACAAAATAGTTTTTTTTTTTTTGTTTTTTTTTACGAATATACAGTAAAATCTGCTAACCTAATGTAGACCCTATTCTAAAAGCAAGCTTACAAGTAAATGTTTGAGAAGAGACTGATGAAAAGGATATATCAGGGGTGGTAGATGACTTTCTTTCTTCCATGGAACACAAAAGGAGATGACAGAATTTTGAAAAAATGGCGACTGAGGCTAATCTCCTTTTGTGTTCCACAGAGGGGAAAAAAAGTCATATGGTGTTGGAACAACGTGAGGGTGAGTAAATGATGATTCTTCATTTTTTGGTGAACTATCCCTTTAAATCTCTCTTCCAAAATAAACAATAAGAGATAACATTACAAAAATAACCTTTGCATGATAATAGAAAAATGTAAACTAGGTTAAACCCTCTGCAGGTGGCAACAATTAAATGTAATTTCTGCAGATTGTAATGATCCATAATTTAGCTGGCCTTTGCATCAACCCCCTGATATCAAGTATTGTGCAGTCTTGATTTGGTGCTGGGCTTACAGCTGTTGGTCATGAGTGAGATTGTCGGGAGGTGGTTGTGGGTGGCAGGGCCACAAAACATCAATGTGCTGTTATTTTTCTCTCTGTTCACAGCACCTGTCATCTCCCTCTCTACCGGTCGCTCTCAGCTGATATCGTCACCACTGCTGTCTTGTTCAAGGACCTTTGTTTCTTTTTTTAAAATGTTCTTCAAATTTGATTTACATTCAAATTTGAAGTCTTAATGAAGTTGAGTCTTTAAATTAATCCCATTTGAAGCACTGCCAATACCAGTGCCAGTCCAAACCTTTTGGGGGCCCTAAGCAAGATTTTGTGTGGTGGCCCTGTCAGTGGGTTTGTTACCCCCAAAACAATCCCCCCACAATTTAAGCCTTTTTCGCATTTTTTTAAGTAAAACAACATACAGTGAGTCAATATTAAGTAACATTAGCAGTTAGTACTCTTTATATGGACAATAAGCCAACGGTACTCAAGGTGCCAAATTTCAATAAATAAAAGGAAAAGGAACATAAGGCCAGTCTGCAGGGTCAGACGGCAGGGCAATTTTCTGACAGTACATCAGTGGGGTCTGTGCTGGTCTCACTGAGGGCAAATAATAATAATAATAAAAACTTTGAAACTTTATTTGAAATGAACTAACACATCATTAATGACCTTATGATATCAGATATGTGTGCATTGCAAGATTTTGCATTTTATTTTGACTTTTTATAAACATTTATAATTTACAGGATACACTTAGAACTTAAACATAAAACAGATCAAACATTATAAAACAATGAACAAGAGTAAATGAATAGAGGCTTAAAGAGAGATAGAAACATATTAATATGTCAGTGAGACAAATTAACTGAAATAAATAAAATAACATTTAGTTTGTCAGCTAAATGCTTGCTGAAAATTAGGCTCTAGTACCACGTAGCTTTCTGAAAAATTGTAACGCACCTTAGAGAGAGTTTCACAGCTGAATGCTTTCTGTCTGAATAATTAATCGGAAAGCATGATCAATTTTTTTTCTCTCAAGAAATATGACGTAAACATGAGAATCCATCAATATTTCTCTAAATGTGAAAACTTTGGACTGCAAGTTCTAATAGATATTGTTTATTGAAGCATTGAACATGACATTCAGCAGAGCTTGCATGATTAAACAGGTATGTGCTTCTTTATTACATTATAAAACAAGTAGTATGTCATGTTTTGATTTTGCATGCTTTGATGTGTACAAGTCATTTTATTTGTATAGTGCTTTTCACAATACATATCGTTTTAAAGCAGCTTTACAGAAACTTATGCTACAGTATCTGTAATGTCTTAAAATACTGGTTGTGCAGTTTCATAATAATAAAAAAATAATTCTATTAAAATAGCCTAAAAAGTGGTAGTACCAACATTCCTTCATGCTCTCTCGATTCACAATCCAGGTGCATTTTTCTTCAAGCTGATTAGTGAATTTGAAGTGATTTTGAAAATATGTAGATTGGACATGCCTAATTATATCATTCCTAAACCTCATTTCCTAAAGACCATCATCCGTTCGGTGTCTAGACTTACACCTTGGTCATGTAGAGTGGGTTTCTTTTTTTTTTTTTGCAAGGTAGAGACAAAATGATAACCTTAAAAAAGGGTGCAGCAAAGACCAGAGATGGCTGTCTGCCTGCCACGGAGCCTTCCAGAACCACCCCCATTTGTGTGCATTTACAGGATTTTCCCAGAAACCCACAGTGGCTCTGGCCTCTCTTCCCTCCTCTGAGCAGCAGAAAGTCCTTGCCTCTTTACATGCTTTGCTGGCTATTGAAGACTTCAGAGAAAGCTCCTCTGAGGAAAACAAACGAGATGAAAGAGTGCATGCTGCCTGTTCGACTCCGTTCAACACCTCTTTTTGCCTTTCTTCCTGCCATCTCTCTCTCAATTTTTCAGTTATTCTCTCTTCCCCTCTTTCTCCCAGAATTGTTGTAAACAGTGCATGAAAGCAGTTTAGAGACCTCTGGCTTGAGGGGGGAGTGAAATCTATCTCCCCTGTCCATTTTCACTGTTTGTTGTTTGTGGTTCCTCTGTGGATGATGGCTCTTTTCCTGACCAATTGACCTTGTGCTTTTGGAAGCGTAGGTAGATATCTGTACCTGTGAAAAACGGTGTCACATGTAACATCCCTTTTAGTGCTGGTAATTTTCAAAGTTCAAACTGTCACTCATTACCTGGAAATGGAAATATCCATTTCATTGCCATTTTTAAGTTAATCGTTTTTTTTAACTATGTGCATTCTGAACCTGCTGCTTGTTTATCTGTTGATGGAGTAAATGCCATTTGCAGCACTTTTATGATTTTTTTTTTTATTTATTTACAATTTATTCAGTGTAATTATCAAAAATGGTTCAGAAGCTTTTGACAGCTTTCCATCTGGATGGCCTAGATGAAACATTTAGACTTAAGAATAGAGAGATGTAGGCTCTTTTGCACATTTAATTTAAACATTTTTTTATTGTATATACAGTATACAGTGTGTGTGTGGGTGTGTATGTATGTATGTATGTATGTATATATATATATATAAAAGGAGGTGGCAGGAACCGGATGAACCATCAAAATAATGTTTAATGAGAAATGAAAACATAGAGATAAAACATGAACACAAATGCACACACTGCATCTGCATGTGGCTCTCTCTCTCTCCCGATCTGCCTTTATCCCTCTCCTCTGCTATTAGCCGGTTGGCCTCCCCGATTGGCCCCCCTCCTCATCACAATGTGTATATATAGGATATATATAAGGATAGAGAGATGTGTGTGTGTGTGTGTATATATGTGTGTATATATGTGTGTGTGTATATATATATATATATATATATATATATATATATATATATATATATATATATAATTTTTTTATTTTAATATGTCTGCATTAATATTTAAATAAAAAAAGTTATTATTAAGTGTAGTATAATAGTGTAGGGTTTTTTTTTTTAATATTTCATAATAAAATACAAATGTGAAAAAGGTATTTCTCTTGAAAGCGTATCCAGTCTGTGGTGTATTTGCTCTAGTTTATCTATCATTATATGTTTACATGAGAAGAAATTGAGAGTGTGAACATGTGTCTTTGCGTCTATAATTGGGTGCCTGCTAGTTTATTTTTGAGGATGCAAGCCCACTGTATCAACAGTTTATCAGTCCCTCCATAACTCAGTGAGAAAATATTTCATAGATAGATAACAAAACATTAGCTCCAAAGCAACATGTTTAATGTTGAAAGGCTCTTGTTTCCAGCCTCCTTTATTATCTAATCTCCTAAATGAGGTGGTTTAGGAGTCAGAAACATTAGATGAGATTACAAACGCAATGGGAGGAAAATCACAGGTCATTGTTGTAGTGCCATTGTGAGTCAATTATTGTTTTAAATGTTTTAATTGTTTTAGTTTTTTTAATTGGGCTGGTAGCTTTCTTTCACTCCATTTGAAGCAACTGTTATTTGTGTGAGCATGCATTGGAATAGCAGCTAATTTATTAAACATAAATAAAATGTCAAAACACAAAGGATTGTTATTTCAAAGTGTTGTGCTGACTTGAATGTAGAGATGCTTGAATCAATTATCCTGGCTTTGCACTGGCTTAAACACACTGTTTGTACAGTGTGACCTTTAACACATCTCAAGCAATGTGTGTGCTTCCTCTGTTACCCCTTCACATGATCTGTTACTGTAGTTCTTCCATAATTTGTTTATTCTTCCTGTTCATCTGTTTTTGCACACGGATAAAGGCGTTCAGGTTGAGAGAACACAATTGTTTGCTTTTACAGTCCTGCTGAAAACTGCTGCAAGAAAAAACAGCTGAGCAGTGTGAAGCCCAAAGCAGGGGTTGAAGGTTTCTGATTCCACACCCCATGCACAGACCAGAGAATAACTCTAACACTGTCCTTTTCTGCTGGACTGGTGCTTTGTCTAGATCTTGTGTAAAGCTCTGCTTCATTGGGCTCTGGCCTGTAGTACTGTTTGGGAGCATGCTTATAATAAGAGTTGTGTTTACTGTTATGTGATACTGACTTAGCCTTCTGGTTACAGTGGCTACACCTGACAGGAAAGTGTTAGTATTGGGGGCTACATAAGCCTGGGGTCTAGGCTAAAAATTAGGGATCTCATAAATGATTAAGCCCCAATCTGTAGTATTTTTGTCAAACCAAAATGTATCAGGGATCAGCCAAGGAATAGAATTAGAGAGAACACATGGAACAGCTCTTGAGTGCAGATCTCTTCTAGCAATGTATTTAGCTAATTATTTTAAATTAAAATTAAATTAGTTGCAGTGAATATCTTTGGTAAACTTAGAGGACTAACTCTTAAATTCTCTGTTTTGTCTTTGCAGGTAAAGATGAGCCCAGCAGCTACACTTGCACAACCTGTAAGCAGCTGTTCAGCAGTGCCTGGTTCCTGCTGCAACATGCCCAGAACACTCATGGCTTCCGCATCTACCTTGAAAGTGAGCGTGGAAGCCCTCTCACGCCCCGTGTGGGCGCTCCTTCTGGAATGGGCGCAGATTGCTCCTCTCAGCCCCCCATGCACAGCATCCATCTCCCGGAGGGAAACCCCTTCAATCTGCTGCGAATACCCAACTCCGGACGTGATGGACCCCCTCTCCGGGAGGGTCGGTTTCCCCCAACACCACCTCTCTTTAGCCCTCCACCTCGCCAACACTTAGACCCCCATCGCATGGAGCACCTAAGCCCAGAGGAGCTGGCCTTGGCCACCCACCACCCGAGTGCCTTCGACAGGGTGCTGCGCCTCAATCCCCTACCCCTGGATCCCCCAGCTATGGACTTCTCTCGTAGGCTGAGGGAGCTGGCTGGCAACACCTCAGGGTCAACTCCTCCCCTCTCACCCAACCGGCCCAGCCCTATGCAACGGCTACTACAACCATTCCAGTCGGGAACCAAGCCTCCCTTTCTGTCTACCCCTCCCCTACCTTCCATGCAGTCCCCTTCTGGCTCCCAGTCCACCCCGACCCCTCTTACTCAGCAGCCCAACACGCCCATGAAGTCCAAGTCTTGTGAGTTCTGTGGGAAGACCTTCAAGTTCCAGAGTAACCTAATTGTGCATCGGCGCAGTCACACGGGTGAGAAACCCTACAAGTGCCACCTGTGCGACCACGCCTGTACCCAGGCCAGCAAGCTAAAGCGCCACATGAAGACACACATGAACAAGTCATCGCCTATGACCGTCAAATCCGATGATGGTCTGTCTACAGCCAGCTCCCCCGAACCAGGAACCAGCGACCTAGTGGGTAGTGCCAGTAATGCCCTCAAGTCTGTGGTAGCCAAATTCAAAACGGAAAATGACCGTCTGATCCCAGCGAATGGAGAAGAAGAAGAGGAAGAGGAAGAGGAGGAGGAGGAGGAAGAGGAAGAGGAAGAGGAGGAAGAAGAGGAGGAGGAGCTGGAGAGGGAAGGAGGTCGAAACAACTACCACTTTAGCCTCAATCTTGAGGCTGCACGGCACCATGAGAACAACAGTGGGCGTCTGGGTGCTGGTGAGGATGGTATCCCACGCTCACTACCTGAGGTTATGCAGGGCATGGGCCTGGCTGCTAGCATGCAGCACTACAGCGAGGCTTTCCGGCAACACAAGCGAGGAGCCCTAAACTCTGACAATGATGTACACCGGGACATGTGTGATGATGATTCAGCCCTGGAATCAGACAGAGTGGATGAGGGCTGTGGCTCAGCTATCAATGGTCGAGGCTTGTCCCCCAGCGAGTCTGCTTCAGTGGGTTTGTCCAAGAAGCTACTGCTGGGCAGCCCCAGCTCACTTAGTCCTTTCTCCAAACGAATCAAGCTGGAGAAGGAGTTTGACCTCTCCACCCCTACAATCCCCAACACCGAGAACGTCTATTCCCAGTGGTTGGCTGGCTACGCTGCCTCTCGGCAGCTCAAGGACCCCTTTCTGAATTTCGGGGATTCCAGACAATCGCCTTTCGCCTCATCTTCAGAGCACTCCTCAGAGAATGGAAGCCTGCGCTTCTCGACGCCACCGGGGGACCTGGATGGTTGTGTCTCAGGCCGCAGTGGGACAGGCAGTGGTGGTAGTACGCCACATATTGGGGGCCGACCCAGCTCAAAAGATAGCCGACGCAGTGACACCTGTGAGTTCTGTGGTAAAATTTTCAAAAACTGCAGCAACCTGACAGTGCACCGGCGCAGCCACACGGGTGAAAGGCCTTATAAGTGTGAGCTCTGCAATTATGCCTGCGCCCAGAGCAGCAAGCTAACACGGCACATGAAAACGCACGGGCAAGTGGGCAAGGACGTTTACAAATGTGAAATCTGTCAGATGCCTTTTAGTGTGTACAGCACCCTTGAGAAACATATGAAAAAATGGCACAGTGACCGTGTATTGAACAACGAAATTAAAACTGAGTAGAGGTGGCGTGTGGAGGCTCACTTGCCTGTTAACAGCGAATAACACCTAACCCCACCCTCATCCTTGTAGATTTCCCTGTTTAGCTAATCCAGTGGCGGCTAAGACAACGTGCTTGGCAACACCAGTACACCCTTTTCATTTACCGTTGAATGCATGATCTGTATCGGGGCAATACTATTGCATTGATGCAAACTTGGAGCCTTTCTCTTGTGCAATAATTTACATGTGTACTTTTTCTTTTTTCTTTCCCATTTCTGAAAATTTGGCAGCATGCATGATATGTTTTGACAAATTTAAAAAAATAAATTGTCCCTGGTTGGTTAGTTGTTTAGTAAATGTGTTGCTGTTTTATTGTTCATTATTTTACTTTATATATATATATATATATATATATATATATATATATATATATATATATATATATATATATATATATATATTTATTTTTTTATTTTTATTTTATGATCTCAGAAAAAGAAAAGACAAGAAGAAAACAACCATGCTGCATACATTCTGTTATACATATCATGTACAGTTTTGTGTTGTAACATGGAGGACTACAGTCTATTGCTTAACCCTCTTTGGATGGGCTGGGTATCGCACTTAAACTAATCTTTCAAAAAGATGTTCTGTCCACATAGGGTTAAAATATTATTTGACCCCTATTATGGAATAAAAACTAACGACAACCTTTGAATTTCTTAAAAAGTACGAAAAACATTAAGATTTGAATTTGTACTATCATTTGGTAAAACAAACAAAAAGAGTGCCTTGGATATCTTGAAACTACATTGATTAATCTTCTCACCTGCTGTAATTCTGGAGTCTCAGATACAACAAAAGGATTGAATTGATCCTAAAAAGGTCCTTGCATCAAGTACCTTACAGCTACAGTCAACTGTGACTTTAGAGAAATAAGAGGAATAATCAAAAAGATAAGGACATTTCTAGTTAATCATCATTAGGTACCTATGTACAATGTATCCTTCCATTGTGGTTTATGTCCTGTGCATGGCACTTGCAGAATATAGTGTGGGATTCAGCCTTGTTTACTTAGTTGAAGGTACTTTACTCAGTGGTGCTCATTTTCAATCCACAATCATTTGACTTATCTGTGTATGTTACAGTCTTATTTTCAGTAGCACAAAGTTTTGATGATTCTTTAAATTACCAGTGTTAGTGTGAACATACATTGCGAAGGAATACCCGAGGGCATTTAGACCGAACTAATGCGATGCACATTTGAGAATTGGTTATCAACAAAACATTCAAATATTTGCAGCTGACAGTGATGATTAACTATGAATTGCCCAAAGGTGAGTCAAAATTGTATTTCTTTATTACTGCATATATCTGAGCTCCCTAAAAGACTAAATGAACCTGAAAAACCAAGCGAGACAAAGAAAGAGGAAAAAACCATACACATCATTTTTGTTCCTTTGTTTTTTATTAATTTCACACAAAGTGTGGTTTATTTTGGCATTCAAAGAGAATCTTTTTCACAATTGCATTATGACATCAATGACTTTAAACAACATGTTTGCTGTTTAGACAGCACATACCATTTTGCCCTTCTTTTTGTATTTGACAAGCTAATTAGAGATATAGTGGTTGAGTATTAATTAAGATTACTTGCCTGTTGGACAACAAAGTGCACTGTTAAAGTTTCCCAGTTTACAGATATTCATAAGAGGGAAAACTTCCAAAATAAACAAGCATTGTGTCATTGTTTAATGTAAAGAAGCCAACTCCTAGACAAAGATGAAGCCCACCTCTCATATAATATTAACGTGTCAAGGCACACAGTGCTTGATAAAGAACGGACAATTGAAACTTGCTGCTTTTACTGCAAGAACGTTGTTTTGTACAAATCATTTTTTTAATTATGAAAATAAAATGACTTTTTTTTTTTTAAAAGTAACATTTCATTATCTTAGGGAAAACTGTATTAAGTTTGTTGCTTCTCTTTTCCTCTTTGTCCTGGTGGTGATCGAGACTTGATTACAATATATATAAAATGGGAAAAAATCTGTGATTTTTTTTTTTTTTTTTCATCTTGGCTCTTCAAAGCTTTTCAGGTCAAAAACTTGCATTGGGGAAAGGTTTAAGATTATATATAAAATATATAATAGAGAAACATAAATATAGGAAAATGCACATCATGTCAGTTCCTATTCTAAAACACATTTATGGTCTACTTTCTTCTGTATTTCTAGAATGGTATTTGAATTAAATGTTCACCTAGTGTAGGTACTACAGTATTTATATTGAGGCTTGTATTTTTAACTGTTGCTTGTTCTCTCAAAAGGTATTATTGTACCTTTTTTGGTAGTGGTAAAAAACAACAAGCTGCCACGGTATATTTTTTTAATTTGGCAGGATAATATAGTGCAAATTATTTGTATGTTTAAAAAAAGAAAAAAAAAAAAATCTAATAAAAAAATGAAAGTAAGTGGCATTGTACAAAGGAGGCCATTCAATGGTTTCTTCGAGGAGTCTTTTGAGAATGTCCACACTAGCTAAAACAGGTGGTTGTACATATCTTTTTCTGTTCTTCTTTTTTTTTAAAAAAAAATCTCCTCTGCTGCCATTCTGTCTGCAGTACAGCAAGCTAATGTTGGGTTGTTCTGTTGTGTGCTTCTCTGTCTTTTCACTTGTCCACCTGAATACATTCCAGCATCTTAAAAAAGCAAACTTCATATGCAGTAAAATACCAGTAAATAAACACAAAAATAATTTAAATAAATAAATGAATTAAAATAATCAATGTTTTGCAGATGTTTTTGTTTTTTCATTGCCAAATATTAAACGGTGCTTTATATTAAGATTGGGACGATTTTCATATGCAAAGCATATTTAAAAATGAAATTGAACTAAAGGAGCAGCCCACTTAAGTTCATACTCTTTTGTAAATGGCAATGCGGAATATTTTGTTATCAGCCTTTTCTATTCCTGTTATGAGAGCTGTTTGTTGTAACTTGAACTTGAACTTTATCTTTTTCAATGGGAGTCACTATTTATTATTGCTTAAATACTCTGTTCAAAACGGAGACATAGAATGGATAATTTTTTCATTTGTTTTCTTTCTTTCATTTTTCTTTCTTTTTTTTTAAAGAAAAGAATGACCAAAGGTCATTGATATTTTTTGTTGTTGTTTATGTTTCTGGTCTTATGTTAAGTTTTATTGGAGAAACCACTGTCTGTGTTTTCTGACAGTTGTCTACATTAACTTGTTCACCAACCAATTTTGTCCCTTTATTGAAAACAATTAATAAAAACATTTAAGTATATATCTGTGTGTGGCGGCAACAATTTCTGTCTGTATTTTTTGTCTTAGATTTCTCCAGCACAGTAGTGTAGAGGAAAATTTGCTTCTACACAGCCACACACACACACACACACACACACACACACACACACACACACTTACAGTAGGGAAATTAAATGCATCTCAGTGTATCATTCTAAATCTGTGATGGTGCTTAACTCTCAATTGCTTAAACTCCACTGAGTGTGTGCATGTTAAATAATTAGGATGGCTGTCTTGCACTTGTGGCACCTCTCCCCTCCCCCCATTCCCAGCTCCGCTACTGTGTGTGCTTGTGTGTGTGGTTAGGCAGCAGCATGTTTAGCCCCTGGGCGTAGGAGGGCCATCAGGCTACCCTGCAGATTTCTGGGGTCATGTGACCAAGTGACTTGAAAAGTGTTACCTGGGTTAGAGTAGCAGCTTAGCTTTAACACACATTCAACACACGCTTTGTGCAGAGACACTGAATGAGGGCTCATTGTCACACTTTTTACTAAACGTGAATATTTTTCAGGGTAGCTTTATTTTTGAGAGGCAATTTCTATGTAGATTTTTGGCTACAAAGGAAAAAAAATGTTGATTTTATAATCTATCCAAACATAATCTATACACTGTAAACCCTAATGCTCAAAATAATTAATTGTTTTGGTAGAGACAATTTTAATCATACAAATAAGTTCAATTAAATTAACCTTTATTAGTATTTAGAACTTTCTATTTAGTTCACAAAATTTATACCTTTTAAATAACCTGAACTTTCTTTTTTTTTTGTTTAAAGAATTTGTCTCTTTAAATTAACAGGAACTTAAATTTAACTGAAACTGGGCAGGGTATTTCTATTTCCCAGCATGCTCTGTATTTGACAGGCAGAGTAAGAGTAAAACTAAAGTATTATTTAATGTGTATTTGTGCAAGATTAATGTAAAGGGGGATACTTTTTAATGTTTTATTTATTTATTTATTTAGAATTTTTTCTCTTTTGTTAAGGTTTGGGGGGTTATCATGAGCTTAGGTTGAGGAGTTCTATTACCTTAAACTTGGGAGATTATTAACTTAAAATTTGATGTAACTCACTGCCCCAAATTTTTTGAGTTCTGCTAACTTATTAGGGTTTACGGTGTAAAGTTGACTCTTGTTAAACTCTGGTTTTATTGTGTTTACTTCTTTACCCAAGAGCTATTAAAAAATGGAAGAAAAAAAACAAGGTGATATTGGAATATTAGTTTGCAGGTTTGAATAGGCTACACAAAATTATAACCAATTCTATTCTAACTTAAGATAGTTTTGAACTACGTGTTTGAAACTAACATATAAAACCACTGCTGGACAAAATAAGAATGTGTGCAACTGGACTTCCGACTCAAAACCAGTGGTGGAAAGAGTAACATTTTTTTTTTGAAGTACTGCTACTGAAGAAATAATTCACTTGAGTACAAGTAGAAGTAAGAAATATTATGACAAGTAAGAGGATATAACTACTACTGAAATTCTATTTTCTCCTAAAGTCTCTTGTTTTAGAGAGACAAAGACTATTCCATGCATTACTGTTTTGAAAAAAGTATTTCTTACCAGGATAGAGAGGGAAGTGGATGGCCAAGATGCACAACAAACAGACAAGTAAAGCACAGTCTCTGGTTTAAGAATCAGACTCCTCACACTTCCTAAACACGCAGCTTCTAAATGCCAAAGACCTGCATTGCTGCAAGAGGATTCTTGGACAAACAGAACATTTTGAGAATACATTTATTTTAATAGAAATAACCATTTGTAACATTCTAAATGTCTCTAAATCGTCTCTAAACCACACAGTGTGCATTGAGACTGAAACAGTGACTGAAATTTTCAGGTTGATTCTCATTCCCGTATGCCCAAGTATTTTGGCTATTAACATTTACATTTATGCATTTGGCAGATGCTTTTATCCAAAGTGACTTACAGTGCACTTATTACAGGAAGCAACTTGGATTAAGTGTCTTGCTTAAGGACACAATGGTGGTGGCTGTGGGGGTCGAACCAGCGACCTTCTGATTACCATTTATGTGCTTTAGTCCACTATGCCACCACCACTCCATATTACAGAACATTTAAGTTAACATTCTGTACGAAACTAATATAATGCAATATTATAGTGGAAATTTCTCCTCTATGATATTTTAGCAATTATCCAGATATGGAATGACAATATTAAGCAAACTGTTATCAACTCCTAAATGCTAACTGAATTTGAATTGTGTGACGAGGACACATGGCCAGCCCTGAATCGGGCTAATCAGCTGGGAGGGGGATAAAGACAAGCCGGAGGTGCCAGCTGGAGAGAGAGAGAGAGAGATGCAAGTGGTCACATTGTTTGTGTCTTTATGTTTTATGTTGTTTTAAGTTTATTTATATCATTAAACTTAACGTTGACTGTTCAGCTGGTTCCTGCCTCCTCTTCATACCTGTCAACACTCCCGTTTTTCCCGGGAGCCTCCCGTATTTCACATCCATCTCCCGCCTCCCTCCAGTTTTGTTATTTCTCCTGGGAAATTCCCGTAATTTGTATGGCCCAAACCTTGTTATATGAATAATCACATCAATACATTATTCCAAGGTTGTCCAGTTGCCAGATCTTGTATGAAACACATCCTACTGACACAATCGACACGTCAAACAAATTTCAACCCATTTGTGACCTCAACCTAGCAACCTACAACCCAGTTGCGCTGTCGATATCTGCGCAGGTAGTAGACGTGGAAAGTTGAATCAAGCATCACTGGTAGATGGGAGAAGACTAAGGAGGTGCTCCGGTGAAAAAAACTAACAAAATATACACGTGCATGTAAATATAACAACAGCTGGACAGAAGAATTTAATTTAATATCTCAAAGACATATTGACAATACCCACACTTTTGCAAAGTGTGTCACACTGATTTTAATATCGACATGGTGGAAAAAATTAAGTTACTGAGCACATTAAATCACTGCCTCTGCCATCCAGCCCCCTGCAGAGTCCAGGCCGCTGCCGTCCACCAAAGGAGCAGCCGCGGCCATCTGCCTGGCGATGGAGGTGTCGCTTCCAACCGCCGAGAAGGGGAGGAGCGGTTCCATCGGCCAGGGGTCAGAGGACTCGCTGCTGTCCACCAGAGGGCGGAGGAGCGGTTGAGAACCAGGTGACAGCATTTGCCTCCATATTTTAAATTTTGGGGATATTTTTGTTAATTTTGGTGGAATTTTTGCCCTGAGTCCCCGTTAATTTCCGACACTATTAGCATTGTATCTTTCTAAGTTATTTAAAAGTTTGTTTTAGACATATAGTAGCAACTAAACAAGATATCCCCACATATGAGTCAAACTACATTGTGTTAATGTTTGACACAGTTAGAAGTTTGATCAGTGGTTAAACGTGTTCAGACAGTTCCCTCGTATCTGAATTAATGGATCCTTTCCAGAATAAAATGAAATATGCAGAAAATCACAGTATTACAGTTCTTGTATTGTGACAGGGCAGAAAGTCTTGAAAAAGCTAGACAAGAGAGGACACCGGCAGCAGTTTATGCACGCTGCTGTGCTCATGATGCTGTACCATGCTGGCTTCTGTTGTGCCATGGACAACACTTTTTAGTTTATGAACAGATTTAGCGCTTATGACTTTCTTCTTCCCCAAAAATCTGAAATATTGTGTATTTTTTGTACTTTGTAATTGTGGTGAAAAATAACTGTTGCGAAGTACTTTATTTTTAATCAGCTCAAGTAAAAGTTAAAGTACTATTATTTATTTATATTTCAAAAGTAGAGAAATTTGAAAAGTTTACTCAAGCAGAGTAACCATGTAACTTTCCACCTCTGCTCAAAACCTTACAGTAACTGAGATATACCCTTATGTCTACTTCCCAATGTGACAACTAGCCCCAAACTCCCCTATTTGTCACAGTCAAGATCTCAGTCATATCTTCTTTTTCTACACCTTTCCTTTCCCACTTGCAGGTTATCAAAGTAAAATTATGACTTACACAATGACCTGCAAAAATCTTTCACACAAAGCAGCATAACAATCAACAGAAAGTTTTCCTCAGTTTTGAATGAAGCTTTGACCACAAACCTAACTGACTATTGATCGCTGTTGCTTGTGATGCACACTCAAATTTTCTCCTTTGTCTAAAACCAAAATCCATAAAATCATGCAGAGTTGCTGTTTTTTAACACGCATCTTCAAACACAATGGAAAAAAATGCCACTTGTATTTAGAAAGGCCTATTGTGTTTTGGCAGTTGGGAAAGACACAAAACTTCAACCTCTCCCTCACCAATCATTCCCATTTTATTCATCCAGCTCTTGAAGACAGTGTGTCACTCTAGTCAAACAATAATACACTCCCGAGGGACAAATAAAACAAATCAGTGACTTTTCTCTCCATGCCTGAGTGAATGAATGCTACCATAAACCCCTGAACTTCCCATGTTGCCTCAAGTTTACAAGGACTATATTGCTGTATGAATGGGCTTAATGCAAATCACCCTGCTGAATAAAACAGCTTAAGATGGTTTGCTGGTCTTAGATGGTCTCCCAGCCTGGGTATGCTGGTCTGTTTGCTAGTTTTGCACACAGCTGGTCAAGCTGAAGATCAACCTGGCCAGACAGGTAGACCAGTTAGACCAGCTTAAACAGCAAAGGTCAGCAAATAATCTGAGATTGTTTAAGTTTTCTTCTTCTTTTTTTTAGAAGTGAACTGTTAAAAAAATCAATACAAGTACAACCCAGAAATCTCCAGATTCTTCTTTTTGAATTTCCCCTTTTCCTACCATTTTGCAGTTCAGAATTCTCTGGCGACTTAGAAAATGTGAGTTTCAAAACACTGAGGTGCATGGTTTGTTTTAGTTTTGTGTCTGTGTGGACTTGGCTGGGCAGATTGGTCTCCTGATCAAAAGTTCCTTGTGTTTATGGCCCGCTGGCAGGCATTCTCTTCTGGACATTTCAACACAGGGGTTGCCAAAGTGGACTGTACTGCTGTCTAAACAGAGGTTGACTTGGTTATTTAAATGTTACACGTTGTCAACGTTCTCATCAGTTTAAGTTTGTGGTATTGGGTATAAACAAATGACTCATCGCCAGCGCCTGTCTGTGTATTAAACTAGCCTTGCATCATTTCCTTTATTCTAACTTGGCTTTGCTCTATTAATATTGCAGTGTGGGGTGGTGAATATACACAAAGTAAGAGCATTTTAATGGACAATGGCCACCTCACCGCCACTCTCAAAGTATGTGGCAGTTAACCAAACTTAAATTCAAAGCACATCATCTGCACCTGCTGAACGCTGACTACTCTCACCGCTCTCATCGTACATGGCCATTGGCGGAACAAATTCGCCGAACACCACTCAAAATGCAACACTTATCATGAGACCAGGTTGCTGAAAGCATTGAAGGTTTTGGTGAGAAACAACAAAAAATATAATAAATTTTTCAGAGAAAATCTTCATCTTTATCGCAAAACAACTCTTATGTGAACTATTGGATAATAGGTGAACAATTCCATTACTACACTTTTTTTTAACCATGCCAAAGATTAAGTAATTTTTAGACTGATAAAGTAAGTTTAAGCATGAAGATGTTCAAAATTTGTACTTAATTCAAACACGTAAAAATGAATGCTCTAGCTTATAAGTAAATATTATTTATGATTGTTTGTTATCTCAACAATGTGTCATCATGTATCAGTTATAAAGGAGAAAACCTTGTCATATATATTAGCTAATTTGAGTAAATTTCACAGGTAAAAAAACAAGTACAACTTACATAACTTTTCGAAGCTGGTATTCCCAGCATGCTTGAATAATTAACGAGTTTGCATGGTTTCACTGTTTGGAAGTTTATTTACACAGATTTAGTGAAGTATGAAGTTCTTTTCTACTCCAAATTTCCTGTTCATGATCAAAATTGTAATCAAAATTACACTAATGACCGACTTCACTGTCTTCTCCTAACAGAAAAAATGCATCCTCTCATTTGCATGAAGTTGATGCCCTTACCACTCGTTTCACTCTGCTCTCAACCCCAAAACCCCCATCATGAGATTATAGCTCAGCTCTCAATTAGAAAATGTTTGCTCACCTCCACTCACTCCACTCCTAATAAACACACCCTCTCCAGAACATGGCCTCCACATCAATTTGACCATTAATCTCAACCAAGTCAAGAAGACACAAAAGATTGAAGATGATTTCTCACCCTTGGTTGTGTGGTGAAGAGGTTACTCTGACTATTATTGGGGTTATTAGAACAAGTTCTTTTGTAACACCATCAAAGTTATCCGACTCACTGTGCTGTGACACTGAGCTCAATCTCTGAACCTGACAGACCCCAGGTCCATGGGTTCAAGAGGTCAAGTGTCATTTTATCCTCATTCCAGTAAGCCATAACCAACATTTTCTCTCTCTCTGTCTCTCTGTCTCACTTTCTTCAGTGGCAGCCTGTCAGGCTTCTGAGTCATTAGAAAAGGACACCTGCTTGCTGAATGGGGGTCGAGCAATGCCACAAGAACTTGTATCCTGACTCCAATCTCATTAAAGGTGGAATCAGTCTCCTCATTGTTGTTTTCCCCCCTCAAGCACAGGACAGCAGATAGATAGTTAGGGGCAACCATGTGTGTTCTATGATTAGATTTGTGAGAGATAATTAATCACAAATGGTGCAGGGGAGAAAAATACACACAGCACACACAAACACTAGCAGCAGTGGAATCATTTGAATATGTTAGTGCTTTAATAAGCTAACTGATTGATCCCAGGTGAACACTTTGTTGTGGAGATTGCAATGCCCTTTAGGTTTGAATAAACAGAGCCTGCAGCCCATACAGAGCCCATGATAACAGCCTGTTTGAATGAGGTGTGTTGAATTCTGAGGAGGTGTGTCACATGAACAGTCCATAAGTATGTCAAATATGGACCATACATGCTGTGCTTGCTCTCTCTCTCACCAGTGGTGTGAGGCCCTGGAGAGACGTGTCATTCTGTATATACCGACAGATTAACTCCTGTGTATTAATGAGCAGTTGTAGGTTCACATACTTATTACGATTGAGAAATGACTTTTATTAAATGGTCACTGAATCCATTAAACCCACCTGAGTCATTTAATACTGTAACAGTATAAAGGATGAGTAAGGAGGAGGCGGGAACCGGACAAAGCATCAAAAGTAATATTTTAATATTATAACAAAAGACACAAACATAAACACACACACGGCAGCAGCGTGTGGCTCACTCTCTCTCTAACTACCGCAACCGGCTGCCTTATTCCCTCTCATCGGCTGATTAGTTCGTCGACCTTTTTCTCATATTTAGGGAAAATCTGCATAATTCTGTGGAGTGGATTTAAACATAGAAAAGCATGTTAATCTTATTTGTAGTCAAAATATCAGATTAGCCAAAATATTTGATAATTGAACACTTAAGGGACTGTTTCACTTAACTCCTCAAAAGTTGATCCTCAGCCATGTGATGTTGGAGTTGGAAGTTTTTTTTAACTTACCTGAGTGCAATGGTCAACAGTGTGAGCAGTCATTACCATAAATCTATCAGTATATTCCTCTCTCTCTCTCTCTCTCTCTCTCTCTCTCTCTCATCTCTCTCTATCTCTCTTTCACTCACTATCTCTCTGTCATCTTTAAGCACCTTTAGGGCATGTTGGACTAATGGCTGGCCTTGTTCTCACCCTTGCTGTTTGCTGAGCTGGGAAGGCTAAAGTCTATAGCTAGAAAGGAGACTTGGAATGCAAGGTGTCGACAACCGAGATAAAGTTTAGACTGTGTGAATGGAAGGGCAGGGTGTGTATGTGTGTGTGTGTGTGTGTGTGTGTGTGTTTGGACGGTCTGGAGTTTAAAGGTTCAGAGTCTAGTTCACTCTCCAAGGTGAAACATTTTTGCTCTGTATTTGTGTGTGGGTACTGTAGTTGTGTCTATATGCCAGCGTATTAATCTGTTTTTAGTATCAGACTGCTTGTCTGTGCTGATAGCTTGCAGTTTCTCTCACACCCACATTTACAACATACACTGCTCACACACACACTTGAGAATATAACTGTGGGTTTATCATCAGACGTTTACAAAACATTGAAATTTCAGCTCCTCTCCTCTCCTCTCCTCTCTTTAGGGCATCTGGGGCAGGCCTTAATCCCAGAGTTGTCCGATGGTTGAGAGCAAGGCAGTGTGACCAGGCAGACTGGAGCTAATCTGCTGAAGAAAAAAAAAACCTGCCTGTACTTGCTGTTAAAACGTCTCATTCCTGCTCAACTCTGGGAGCTGTGCGGTGTGACCTAGGTTAATTGCAGCTGCAGAGGTGAACAGCCTGGGTCACCTTCGCTACCGAAGAGACAGGAAAAAAAACGAGGTAATCATAGAGGACAGCTGAAGTTGAATCACTGAGATTTTCAGGACAGTTCCTAATAGCCAGTAGAGGGGAGAGGGGAGGAGAGTATGTGACAGTCACGAGAGGGAGGCTCCGTTTACACCTGGTGTAAACTTGTAGTCTCGAGTGATCAACCCTTAATACAGATGTAAACAGGTCCAAATATTTTGTGATTTGACAACTAAAATCCATTCGCCCGCATGCAAAACTTAGGACGTTTTACTTACTTAGACAAAAAGCATTTGTACACAAAAAGTATGCTTAATTAAATCTATTAATCATAAAGGGGCCATGACATTTTTTTATAATTGTATTATTTTTCCTGAGGTTCACTTATAATGTTAGTAAAGTTCGTTTTCACCAAACAGTCATAATTTAGTCATATATAATAATTTTCCACCCTGTCTCTGACCTCTGTCTGAAACACCTGGTTATAAGCTGTCTGGCCCTTTAAGACTTCAATGTAAATGCTCACTGTTGCAGCCCTTACAATACAGCCATTTTTTTTAACTAAATCCGAAGAAAATGAACAAACACAACACAACATTATAATACTACATTTCAGGGTTAACTCATAATGTACACCCAACACATTTCATCTGAATATATCAAACTGCAGCTCCATAAACTATCAAACAGTCATGATAATTATAAAATATTTATGAATAAAAATGGTTACTTACAGTTTTTCATCCAGTAGTCCAATTTTAATGGCCTCATCTTTCAATAACAGTTCCTTTGCAAAGCTTGAATCATATTGTGATTGTTTCACAAGTAATTCACACTGAAATCTTCTGAATACATATACACAGTGATGCTGGGTAATACAATACACAGTGATGCTGGGTAATACAATACACAGTGATGCTGGGTAATACAATACACAGTGATGTTGGGTGCTTCAACTGGCTTCAACAGGCCAAAGCAGAGATGCTGGTCTTCACATCTCTCATCTTCATGTTTATTTACACACTGGACTGCCATGTGTTTCTCCCTGTCAGTGGCAACAGCAGAATGAGAGGCGTTTTTAAAAGTTGCGCTTGTACAGCTCTTAAAACATGACGTACATTACCATAAATGCATCAAAACGATCAAATATGTAATTGATTACAAAATACCAACAATTCAAAATAGCACAAATGGGTGCAAAAATGCTCCAGGATGCCTTCAAAACAGCACAATAGGAAGATACGTCAAAAAAGCCATATTGGATAGTTCAAGAGCCGTCCGTCAACACATGAATGCCACATGTTTGTTGGGACACTTACGATTTTCTGAAAGTTGGTAGAGACTTGTCCCTATCATCCCTACTTAAATCTATACCTATGCAATCAACCACTGCACTAAAACAAGGTTTTAAACCTTGCCGTTACACGAGGCTTTAAAAAAAAAATGAAAAAATGGTTATATTTACAAATAGCATATACACGCACAGGACATCAGGGGTGGGTTTACAATCTCTGAGGCCCCAAACAACCGACTAGCCAGGGCCCCATTTTGAAATGTTTTACTTAAAATATTACATAAAATTTTAATTTTAAGTCATAAGTTTAAATTCATCCTATCAGCCGTTGTAGCCAAGTACATTCAAAATGTTTCATGAAATAAAAATCTTGTTAATGATAATTAATGCATGTTTTCCAGTTTTTCCACAAGACAGTGCAACCTAACACTTTTTCTTTCTTTTTTAATGAACAGGGTGTGCAAAACCTACTACTTAACTCAATATCATTTTGGAATTCAGTTATTATTTATTTATTATTAGAACTCAACAATTATTTATTGTTGTCCAGTTTGTCATTATAACGTTGTATACAATATTAATATACAGTATTTCTGTCTTATTTACTTTCATCTGGAGCTTATATTCTGACACTGCATTGTATTGTTCACCATGTTGCAAAATATTTTATATAAGCATCATAGACAACATTCATAAAAGTATTGTAAAAGTAAACCTACAAGACACGGCAGCCTCTCAGCACACTAGGACAGAAGAGAAAAACATTTCCGTTTATCAAGCACTGAAACTTTGCTTGGTTCAGAGCAATCTGGAATAATGTTAAACATTTTAAGTCACCTCTTTGCAACCTGCACTTGTTCAGAACATTAAATCTTTGTGACACCTGTGCTAAAAATAATCTAGATGCTGTGCAACGAATGAAATAGAATGCAGGTTTCTCAACATGGATTTTTGAGACCAGAAGTTCTTTTTAACCTGACAGTGTCTAAAAATATGCCGGTCCTGTGTGAGACACTGAAGAACAGCGAAATGAGTTGCAGCAGGTATGGAAAACAATGGAAAAATAGAGCAGACACATGCAAAAACACGTTCGGTGTGGCGGATCCTCATCCGTTGGTGTGTATCTGTGAGTGAGAGCACGAGGGCAAAATAAGTTCAGAAGGCATGTATATTTTTTATAAATGACAAAAACAAACACTAAGTCTTACTTGAAAAACTGACCTGAACCCAGAGGACCTCTAACAATGAACCACTCTGAGAGCGCTGACAACAGCGTATTCGCTACATAGAACAGCATGTCACCCCTCAAGCAGTTTTGCAAAGCTTTCATACAGTGGTGGAGGGCCCCCTTGACGTAATACCAGGTGGAATCAAGGCTGGAAAGAAACAGTCTGGGTAGGATTGAGGCAGGGAATGCTGGTTGTGTTTTACCTTGTGGTCCTAATGTTTTGTGTTAAAGTAACCCCAGTGCACACTGTCTACCACTTAACACTGTTTTGACGATTGCTTTCCTTTGTATTGCCTGAGTCACACACATACACACACAAGCATGAACAAGCAAACAGTGAAATACGCAAGGAACACACTGTGAACATTTCCCATGTGTTGTAAGCAGGTGTGTAAAATAATGAATTACAAATACTCACGTTACTGTAATTAAGTAGTTTTTCCCAGGAATTGTACTTTTTTAAGTAGTTTAAAAATTGTATACATTTACTTTTACTTGAGTATTGTCACGAACGCCGGTGAAGGCGCCTCCCCGATCGGCCACCGGAGATCTGACTCACCTGAATACTGACTTTAGACTACAATTCCCTATAGCCCACATACCTGGTCTGATTATCCCAGAGCTGTTCACATTAGCCACACTCTATTTAAACCACGCTCAGTCGTTGAAACATTGCAAAGTCTTGTTTGCCCCGGCTACATTTCTAAGCGTTATCTGTTACCATATCTGATCTGATCTACTGTGTACCAACCTTGCTCTGCCTGCCTGACCACGTTTGTTTGCCACCTGCCTTCTTTGAACTCTCGCCTGTCTCTCTTGTATTGTTGTTTGCTGCCTGCCCTGACATTCTGCCTGTTTGACATTGACACTGCCTGCCTACGATAACCCTGTTTGCCAGTTGCCTGATCCTTGCCTGTTAAAAAACTGCTTATGGATCCCAACTTGTCTGAGTCTGCGTTACAAGTATTTTTTAAGTGCTGTAACTGTACTTTTAATGCGCTATTTTCCAACCATCTGTGTTCACTACTTCCCTGTCCTGATTTTATTTTTAATCCATCAATGTGATTGGCTAGAGAGAGTGTGACTCACATCAAATCAAAACACACTTGAACAGCAGCTGTAGATCTGGTGCCAACTGTGGAGGATGCGTCAAGCACAGTTCAACACCTGAAAGGGCTTTTCGCTGTGAAAAAGGCAGATTGCTTGATCGTGTCATTTGAGTTTATCTTGCTCAAGCCAGATATACTCATTAATTCTGCCTCTAATTTGAAGAAACATATCGAGGTAAATTTCATATTTCTGCTTTCTAGATTCTGTGTGTCTATAATGTAGCCTGTAATTTAGCTTTCTATCACTGAGATTATTGGTTTGATGTTTGAGAGATTAATGCAATGTTATCAATAGGGCTGGCGATAAAACAATCTTGAAAAAAAATAGATGTCCTTGATATCGATGATAAACTTTTCAGTTATTTTCTATATTTAAATTCAGTTCTACATCTAGAACAGGGGTGTTCAGTACCTCTATCATGATAGCAAGACAACCACTGGTTGGTTGATTTAGGTAAAATATAAAATATTTACTTTTTATTTCATGACATCTGTAGCTTTGTGTTGATCGATTGACAAGCGGCTGATGTTTGAGCGCTATTGCGGGTTCTCGTCTAAACGATCAGATACACTTTATAATTCCGCCAATACCCGTCTTGATGAGGCATTAATGTAAATGCAGTCAGTTTGGTCTAAAGTGAGCAAAAAGAGTGGGAAAAAAGCATATTTGCATCAAAATGTTGGACTTGAAGTGTACATGTAACTGAATTGAACACTGTCTAATATGTCATATAAAGGCTATTAATCAAACAACAAGGAAATGAGAAAACCACTCACTTTTGGCTGAATAACTTGAGTAGCTTTAAAAGTATTCATATAATAAAATAAAACAGTGATTTTTTTTATAATATTGTTCGTTTTTTTAATAATACCGACCCCTGATGTAGAGAGTGTGTTAATTTGTATAATAAATTACCAAGAAAGTAGATATGATTAAATATTGTATAATTATGCTTAGCCTTAATCAAGTTTTTATCTAATGCCTGATGGAAAAGTATCAACCTTTGTAGAGCAATGTTTCAAAAATATTCCAAGTCACAAACTTCAGAAGATTGTGCATTATGCATTAGAATGAGAACACAATTATTTCTGGCTTAAAAGATACAAGAACTAAATCAATGTGGAACATTGTATCTCAAAAGGAGTACAATGTGGCCCCCCATTTGCTACTTAAAGAAATAATTCACACAAAATATTTCTTATAATTTACTCACCCTCATGCCATCCCAGATGTGTATGAATTTCTTACATCAGGAGAACACAAATTAAGATTTTTAGAAGAATATCTCAGTTCTGTAGGTCCATACAATACAGAGAATGTCCAAAAAACACATAAATGCAGCATAAAAGTAATCCATATGACTCCAGTGGTTAAATCCATGTCTTCAGAAGTGTGATATGTATGATAGGTGTGGGTGAGAAACAGATAAATATTTAAATCCATTTTTGCTAGAAATTCTTCTCCCTGCCCAGTAGATGGCGATATGTATGAAGAATGTGAATCACCAAAAACAAAAGAAGACGTGAAAGCTAAAGTAGAGATTGAGCAGGGAGGAGAATTTAATTTAATGACTGAAATATTGATCAGTTTCTCACCCAACCTATCATATCTCTTCTAAAGACATGGATTAAACCACTGGAGTCACATAGATTAGGCTACTTTTATGCTGACTTATGTGATTTTTGGAGCTTCAAAATTTTTGAACCCATTCACTTGCATTGTATGAACCAAAAGAGCTGAGATATTCTTCTAAAAATCTTAATTTATTTTCTGCTGAAGAAAGAAAGTCATACACATCCAGGATGGCATAAGGTTGACTAAAGAGAGAATTATAATTTTTGTTTGAAATATTCCTTTAAAGCCTTTGTGACCCCTGTACCAAACCACTGCTATATCCCCTCTATTGTGCGGGACATAACGCCTGCTTTTTAGTGGGTTTTCATAATTTATTTATTTTTTGCATTCCTTGCATTGTTTTGAACATGTTTTATGCACAACAGTAACTCTCTCTGTAGGCATTAAGGGACATTTAGACCCTACACATAAACTTATTTTAATATAATTGTTTCATTATGATATTGAAAATAACTTTCACCTTTTCATATCTGTAATCATGTCACCCTTTTATGTATTATTTAAAATCAGATTCATGTAGTTTTTACAGTATCATAGATAAGTGATGTATTTTAAAAGTTGTCAGTCACAAACACCTATAAAATACCTAGATTTTTTATTCTTTCTGGCATACAGCCAAAAAAGGGAATGTAAAATACGGTATGTGTGGAACATTTTTAAATTGCCGCATAGAGTTTATATTATAAAGGGGCATAGCTTTCACAACTCAGTACTCAATCCTCACTACTCATGAGTACTTTTAAAAGAGCTACTCTTTTATTCTTACTTGACTAGATTTTAGAACAGGTACTTTTACTCTACTCATACTACATTTTTTAAGATGTAATAGTACTTTTACTTGAGAATATTTTTTTTAGTACTCTTTCCACCCCTGGTTGTAAGGGATTCCAAAATGTATTTTACAACTTTATGGTCTCTCTGGCATGCTCTCCATGCCATTTCCCTCCGTCTAGCACTCTCTAAGCACATCTCTCTATCTTTCTTGTAGTCTTAAGGCATTTGAGGTGAGAGGTCATTATGACATGGCTGCAGATTAAGTTTCACATGACTGAGCACCTTTGTGTGGGCGGCACACTAGAAAGGAAGTGTTTAAAGGGTCTTGCATGTCTGACACTAAGAGAAGGACCGTGAAGCTCCTCCCCCCACATCCTGCGCTGAGATTGGGTATCATCGCAGCACACCCTCCTCCAAGCCTCTCCGAGCATGTTTGCTCGTCCAAGGGGGCTGATTTGAAATCTGTGTGCTACACAATCTGGTTGATCTTCAGTGTCTCAGACCCTTTCATGGACAACAATGCATCTGGCCTGACACATGCTGCTGAATGAAAGGGGTAACCCAGTTAAGGCTGCACTTGAGATTGAAGTGGTGTTCAGCCAATCAGCTTTGACCAATCCAATATCTAAAGTTCAAATGCTTTAATTAAGGATATTACAGATATTTTGATTATGAAGTCCACAAAAAAGACTGTAAAAGACAATTAACAAGACTATTTCATTATTCTTATTGTTTTCATATTTTTGAACATTGATGTTTTAAGTATTTTTCATGCATATATTTTTATTAGGGCTATTAATCGATTAAAGTTAATTACATTATATTATTGATTACAAATATTGTTGATATTTTTTACATCAAATAATCAAAAGTTTATCACACCAGCCTAATGGCCTACAGTTCACAGCAAAATTCCATTTTGCAATTGAATTCTTCAATCTGTCCGAGTTAGACTTATTATAAGAGCTTTTCAAAGGATGCATCTATGTATACGTACATGTGTCAGACACACCCTTTTGGAGCATTTCATTTTGGTTCATTTTTAGGACAATGTGTCAAATTAAGAGAATAGCTCACCCAAAAATGTCCTATTTGGAGTGTGAAAAATTGGTCATCATTCACTTGCATTGTATGGAAAAACAGACATATCTTCATTAAGATATCATTGTTTGTGTTCCATTGTTTGTGACAAAGTCATACAAGTTTGAGATGACATAAAGGTGAGTAAATGACAAGAAAAATATTATTTTTGAGTTAACTATTCCTTTAAATTTACTTTGAAACCTGCAGGGTTGAAAGGGTTGAAGGGTGTAGGACTCAAAAATATCGGTTCTAGTCTGCTTAAAGCAAAGTGTCCACCAGTTAAACCCTACGGAAATGTTTGTTTCAAAGGGTCTTTTGTAGCAGCTATTTGTGAGCACTTCGATTTTGGAGTGACCCTTCAACATGACGGCCATGATCGTTCACCCTTCGAAGTGCCCTTCGGAGGCTGATTTATCCCATTATGAATGCTTGGTTGTTTTCCAAACTACATTTTTGTGCCTATAGTGAAAAAGGTAATATTCCGGGTTCAATACAAGTGAAGCTCAATCGACAGCATTTGTGTCAATATTGATTAAATTTGTTTTTATTTTATTTTTTTAATAATATTTGCCCCTCAAAAATCTGGGTTCCAGTGAGGCACTTAGAATGGAAGTGAATGGAGCCAATTCGAAAATGTTAAAATACTCACTGTTTTAAAATTATAGCCACAAGATGTAAACAGTATTTGTGTTAACATGTTTTTTGTGTGTGTGTGTGTGTGTGTGTGGTAAAATTGCTAACTAACCTAATTAGAGCAATTCATGTAAGTGCTTTTAATAATTATAAGCTTCACACTTTTGCCTTCAAATCCTCCAAAAATTGGCCCCATTTACTTCCATTGTAAGTGCCTCACTGCAACCTAAATTTTTGCTTTTTTTTTTTTATAAAGAAAACATGTTTTTGTGGTAATTAAGATAATGCCACAAATGCTGTATTCATTGATAATAAACATTACATTAACATGTGAACTCCCTTAAATTATCTAATTTAATCCAACTTAACTAATGTGACTAAACTATACATCTTGTTGTCTAAAACCTGACTCTGTAGACTTTGTTTCATGAAGTGAGTGGAAGAGGTTTGTTCTCTGTCCCTGTCTTGCCCACTTGGGTGAGGGATTTTCTGTTTACACAGTCACACCAAAACTATTGGGCCATCAGGGCCGAATTAATTTGACCGATCGATACCTTCTTCAACAACATTTTTATTTCCTGCCTCTGCTGGAAGGGTGGGGGCCCATTAGTTGTGGTGACTTCAGCAACTGACTGATGTTTGTGTGTGTTTTAATACTGATGACACAGCCAAGGTCAGGTGGCCAGTGGCCAACTAGAGATCACAGTCTGACAGGTGAGAGATATTTATTTCACTGAAGACCTCTTCTCCTATGGCCCCTCATTCAACACACATACAGGTGGTAAACAGTATGTACACCATCCTTTGGCATCTGAGACATCTTCCTTCTGATCATCTGTTTAAAACTACTCTTAATGTGTTTATGTGCCTGTATAAGTATATTTGGGCCCCTGAGTCTGTGAGTATAAGCTAAAGCATGAGTGCTTTTGTGTATGTATGTTCCTGTGTGTATGTGTACTTGCTGACCTCTGTACTCCGGCCCCAGAAAGTGGTGTTTGGAGTAACTGATCGTATCAGTCGTCTTGTCTTCTAGGCTCAGAGTGGAATGCTGTGGATGGCCACAGGTGCCCATTACTTATCATACTAAATGATTCGGGTCAGCTCGGTCAACATTCCGGAACTCTCGGAGACAAGACCATTCTGGAAAAGATCACCCTCTAAATCTCTCTTTACCTGACACCTTGCAATGGGCTTTCATTTTTAAGAAACTTGGTTTTTGCAATGAAATAAAGGAAGTTTATGACCAGCAGATTGGAGGTGCTCATAGCTCAAGTAGATTCTGTTGCTCTGCTCCTGCAGTGCCTGCGAATGTGTGCCTCTTACCCACCCAGCAAGTGGCATTAGTCCAGTGCCGCTTAATTTCTGATCAGTACACATCAAGCCTCAATTGCCCAGCTTAACACTTGTTGCTTTTAGAGAGTTGTTAAACTACAGACCAGTGCACACTGTGTGATTTTGTTCACGATTCTTTTATCTGCAACACATTTTGTGATTGCAAAAGATTTCTATTGTCAGTATAATATCTGAAAACTAAGAGTGATGAGAGCTGATTAATTGCCTTTGCAATGATTGTTGACCTCTGACAAAGTTCAGACATTATCTGAAATATTTGGTGTTGTGACTGCTACTACGCCGTCTTAATGAAAAACCAATTGACGCTTTTTACAGACTCCACCTCATTTAGCAGCGATAGTCTAGATCAGTGGTTCTCAACCGGGGGGCGCGGACACTCTCCCGGGGTTAGGGGGCGCGAGTAGGCTATGATGGAAGGGAAAAAAAACTGGAAAAAAATATTTTTTTTATGGGCACATTTTTTTTTATCACTAAACTACTGTCATAAAAAGTTATAGTTTTGTATATACATAACTCCTGAATAAAAATTAAAATGTGTTTGGACTGATTTAAAAAAAAAAGTTTTGAACAAATTTGATTGGTTTGTCGATAGTGAGAGCAAATGCAGGTGATAAGCGGTTTCATTAAGCGAGTCATTGAGTCGTTCATTCAAACGATTCGTTCAAACGGCCGATTCATCAAGAATGAGACAGATGTTTGTGAATGGGTCATTGAATCTTTGACTCAACCGATACGTTCACAACACTGAATCATTCAAAACACGATTGAGTATTGCTGTGAGATGTGCTATGGCTGCTGTGATCTTTGTTTGGATTCATCGGATCTATTTTCGCTGCTAAAATAGACCAAAACAGTCATTATTTTGTCTAAAATGTAAGTGACTTAATATTATTAACTTGTTTGTTGAACTGTCATATGAAATCAGTGTCACATTTTCAATCGTGAGGGGATGGCAAATTAAGTGATGGTCAATTGTCAGCTCTCTTGGTCGTCAGGTCGTGTGATGTATGTTGCTGAACTGTATTCAAATGTTATAAATATAAAAACACCACATTTTGAAATTTAACTGCAGTATGTCAATTTAGTTTATTTGTGTGTGCTGCGCTCATAGACTTTAGAAAACGGCGCTCATTTGTTTGATTTCAACCTGTCTTTGCAAGGCCGTGAAACTCATTCTGCTACTTGCAGACAAAGTGCACGCCTTCACATAAAAACTAGACCTCTGGCATGGCCGCATCAGTCGAGGGAACTGCGACATGTTCCCCAGCCTTGCAGACTTTATCACTGAGCCAGATCAATCTCATTAATATTTCACGCACAAAAAACGATTCACACATGCATAGACAATTTCACATGCATGAAACCTAATTCACGTACACAAAAACAAAATTCACGTGCGTGAAAAAAATATGCGCAAAATAAAAGTATGCATACGTAAAATACATTTTACAAACGCAAAACATACTTAATAGATATACAACTAGTCGCAAAAAGTTTCGAATGTTTAAAATGTACGAGTGTATCTGTAAAGGACCCTATATCTCCCTATCTCTGAAATGGGCCATCACCTTTACCTCCAGCCATAGAGGGCGGTGTGGTCATGGAATACTTGAGAGGTTTTTGCAAAAAGGGGACTCTTATTAAACCTGAGCTAAAAACTCTTTATTTGTTTATGTTTTGGTTTATTAATGGTTTTCACTGAATACATAATGTTGTATTTTTATTTTGTTTTACAAGAGCGTCTGTCACTTATCTCACATGCTTTTATTTTGAAGTCCGTGAAAGGAATTGCAGTGGCGCGCTGTGTGTCTTTTGGCGCACTTTCTATGTGACCCGTCATTCTAATTAAAGCTACCGGAGAAGTGAGATGAGAGTTTTCCAAACTGTGAAACTATAGCTTTAAAAAAAGGTTTCTTTCTACCTCTTAGCTCCTGGCTGATGAAGGGCACAAGGTACAGTTTTAATTTATGTTGTATGCTAAATTTTGAGAGATTAAAGTGTTTGTTTCTTTCTCCTTTGAAGCTGTTAGTGGGTCATTAGCATATAACGTTAGGCTATGCAGGTGTGTAAATCAGTGTTATGTTATGTAGATTGTGGGTGTGATTGATCGTATTGTATTATTGCTTGCTATTGCTCTTGATTTGAACGTCTGATCTATTGTTTTCAGGAAATTAGGCCTTTATTTGGTCATTTCATATGTTTTTCTCTCTGAATTGAGATCGTCAGCTGCACAAAATAATTAATAGTTAATTCTGTTGTCACTATTTACTAAAGCCAATTAGATTGTATATGTGTATTCTCATGTGTTTGTTGTGTACATGTATAATTTACGGTGAGATGGCTAATATTTGTTTGTTTACTTTCATTTAGCTCTTACGGTGTTTCTGAGAATAAAATTCTTTAAACATCAGTACTTGAGAGTAATCCACATCTGTTCAGCCGGGAATGCTACAGTATCCATGAATCTGAATGTGCAAATCGTCATTCACGTGTGAATCACCTCGGATTTGTGTGTGTGTGTGTTTTTGAGACTTTCCTGGCAGAGATCTCTTCCCACGTGGGTCTGTCGTACTCTTTAGCCAATCAGATGCGAGTTTAACCAATCATATCATAAGCCACTGATTCTGCGCACCTTTTGCGCAATATGGATTAAATTAGAACGGAAATTAAGGCTTTTCTTTAATTTTTTTTTATTAAGATTCAAACAAACAAAGTCAATGTACAGTCAAAACTACAATAATACATATATAAAGAGAAAAACAATAAAGCCAGGGGGGAAGGCTAAACATGTAAATATATTGAAGGACTCACATAGAAACAGTTTTAATTGCTTTCTTATTATGTGAATGAAAAATAGTCTTTATATATATTTGAATTTCTTTTTCAAGAACCAAAAACAAAGGTTGGGATTTACTGTACTTTTATGTATATGAAATTTAGCTAAAATTAAATTTATAATATAGTATTCTTTCCTTTTTATTTGAGGGGATATTAGTAAAACCAAATATAACATTATCTAAACATAAGGAAAAAGTGGGTTCAATGTTATCAATTATAAATCTGGTCAAATCTTTCAAAAATGTCATTACATGAGCACAATGCCAAAATAGATGAAACAAAGTCTAAGGCAATGTATTGCACAAAGAACAGTTAAAATCAATATCTTTTTTAAATTTAACAAGAAAAATATTAACTGGGTAGTATCGGTGTAAGATTTTGAAAGTTATTTCCTTAACTTTATTTACTAATAAATATTTGTTTGGTAAAGCACAAATGGCCTTCCATAATAAACCTTCCACCAGTCTATTCCAATAAACAGTTTGACATAGTGACAATGTCTTTTTGTAGTAAGGAACGAATAGTTTTATTAATATTTAAAACTCCAGCGGTAGGAAATGAAGCCTTTACATCAGTAATCCAGCATGGCGAACGGGTAAGTGAAGTAAAATGTTTTTGGACAATAATTTATCGTGACTGAAAACATAATGAGGACAGTATTGATACTTTTATTGAATAAATAAAATAGGCAATTAACTAATACTGAGAAAAAAATCTGAATATGTATGTGTGACTCTAATAATAAAAACAACAACAACAACAATAATAATAGCAGCACAAAAAAAAATTACTTCCCGTTCTTCGTTCGCCTCGCTGGATTACTGATGTAAAAACTTCATTTCCGTTCTAATTAATCCATATTGCGCAAAAGGTGCGCAGAATCAGTGGCTTATGATATGATTGGTTAAACTCGCATCTGATTGGCTAAAGAGTACGACAGACCCACGTGGGATGAGATCTCTGCCAGGAAAGTCTCAAAAACACACACACACAAATCCGAGGTGATTCACACGTGAATGACGATTTGCACATTTAGATTCATGGATACACTCGTACATTTTAAACATTCGAAACTTTTTACGACTAGTTGTATGTCTATGAAGTATGTTTTGCGTTTGTAAAATGTATTTTACTTATGCATACTTTTATTTTGCGCATGTGAATAGCTTTCTGTGAATATATATTTTTTTCACGCACGTGAATTTTGTTTTTGTGTACGTGAATTAGGTTTCATGCATGTGAAATTGTCTACGCATGTGTGAATCGTTTTTTGTGCGTGAATTATTAATGAGATTGATCTGGCTCCATAGAAGAGTGACAGTAGACTGAAGGAACTCTTTAGCTCCGGCCCTCTTTCGTCATTCTGGGCAGCATTGATACAGGAATACCCTGAACTCTGTGACGTCGCCTTGAAGATTCTCCTTCCTTTCGCGTCGACATATTTGTGTGAGGCAGGATTCTCAAAAATGACTGCACTCAAAACAAAATACCGCAATCGTGCACAAATCGAGGATGATTTGAGGCTATGTTTATCAAACATTGACCCAAGAATTGAGGATCTTTGCAAGGCAAAGCAGGCTCAGGTCTCACATTAACATCACCTACCAGCAAGCTTCTGTAAAAAATGCAGATGATGCCTACTATTAGGCCTAATAATAATAACAATAATAAAGCATAAATTAATATCAGAGGTCTGGTGCCAATTCCCAATTATAGCAATAGCCTAGTAATGATAATAGGCCTACTGATGATGATGATGATGATTATGATATAATAATAATAATAATAATAACAACAATAAAGCATGTAACCTCATATAATTATATAGCAATAGCCTAGTAATGATGATAGGCCTACTACTACTCATAATAATAATAATAATGCCTGCAAGCTCACATTAGAACTCTGGTGCTACTGCCAATAATAATAATAATAATAATAATAATAATAACAACAATAAAGCATGGGGCGGGGCGGGGAGCACTGGGGCCCCAACTGCAATGAACCAGCTTTGGGGGGGGGGGCCCAGCTTGCAAAAGGTTGAGAACCCCTGGTCTAGATAAACTATATATCATATTAAATGTATTATTTATTATTTTGTATTCATTTACAACATTATGCTTTCTCTCATATTACTATGGAATTACAGTAGTTTTAAAAAACTAGTTACCACAGTTGCGATGGGGTTTCAAATACTGAGGGTTTATATCAGCTTTTCTTATTGCAGTAATCCAATTCACGATTTCTTTCCTCGTAGAAAGTCGTGAAATCATTATAGGGAGTTTTTCCTTTTGTTGTTGAAACAATTGTGTAAGCGGAAATAATCTTTGCCATGGTCTCCTATTCATTGCAATAGAAGTCTACCTACAAAAATTTACTACCAAAAGCCGGAAATGTGAAAAGGGTTTATGAAAGCACAACAATTGATGACATAGGTGTGTGTGTGTGTGTGTGTCAGAGAGAAGTTCAGTCAAAAAGTTTTATATTTACATTTCTATATGAAAATGCAATATAAATATCTTATTTAGCATTACTTTTACTTTGTGATCATACAAACAAAATTGGCACAGACTATTTGCAAATAACGATAGATAAGTCCAAAAACGATAGATGCTATTTGCATTAAGCAACCTAAAGCAACTTCTTGGCACTAAGTGCAAATTTGCTTGGATAAGAAATGATAAAAGAGAATCAGTGATGCGGCAAAATATTGACAGTAGCCTACTTGTTGGGTCATCTCACACGGTCTTGTGTTTGCTTCAACTTTATGCCCGTGCAGGCCTTTACCGTTGATGACGCCTTGATTTTTTTTGCCTTTTTCAGCCTTTTGGTCCTCTACTAAATTTTTTGCTGGACTTGCATGTTCTAATATTTTTAGAATGTGTGGGGAGAATCTCTTCTTTCTTCCATTCTTTCTTTTCTCTCTTTTTCTCTTACATTATCAAGCAGGCTCTGTTATTGAGACCAGGCCTAGATTCTGGGCCCCTGATGTGAGCTGAAAATTGCCTATACAAACCCCACTCCTCTCAGCTCCAGCTAGCCTTCATTCCCCCATTACATACAACAGTATTTTTGACTGCTCAGCTTTATGTGAATGTTAAAAACACCTACTCACACAATTATACCATATAGGTAATCTGAAGATGGCCATCAAATGTTGTTGTTAATGTGAAGGTTCATAACATCTCACCTTTTTTGTAACAAGGCTATTTGTTGGTGTGTGCACTGCACAAACTTGCTTTTGTCCCCTGTGGACACTAAAGGTTAAAGAGCAACATGCAGGTTGAATTTATAACTGAATTAATACTTTATATTGTCTGCAGAGGTCTTTTAAAAACACATATGTAGAAATTACTAATGAAATCTCATTTGATGTAGAGATTTTGATGAAAATGTGCTAGGCTCTGGAATACGCCTTTCCCGCTATCAACGCGTCATATGACGTAG
This sequence comes from Xyrauchen texanus, assembly GCF_025860055.1. Taxonomy (NCBI): domain Eukaryota; kingdom Metazoa; phylum Chordata; class Actinopteri; order Cypriniformes; family Catostomidae; genus Xyrauchen; species Xyrauchen texanus. Next base: position 21,113,037 of record NC_068295.1, on the reverse strand, counting down.
GGCTGAGGCAAACAAAAGAGCTCATGGTCAGCTCTCATTGTGGGTGTTGATGTAGTTAGAGCAGTACAGAAAGTTTTAGAGAAGCCATAATGGTAAATTATTGTGTTTGTGCTGGTTGCACGAATTCCAGCCTGTCAGGACATCGTGTCCATCATTTTCCTTCTAGAAAAAACAAGGCTTTTCGGTCTTGAGTGCGTTTTGTGCAGGCGAAGAGAGCAGACTTCACTGCGCGTCTGTTACCACACACTCGGTCGTTTGTGGCGCACATTTCACTCCGGAGAATTATCGACCTGGAGATTTGTTGGAGTCTCGGATGGGATTTCGGCGTAAGGACCACGTGAGGCTGATTACTGATGCTGTTCCCTCGGTGCACTCGATGGAATCAAGTCCACCGTCAAAGTGTACACCGGATTTTGGCGCGGGCTGGACTGGAGGACAAAGTGCTAACGTTAGCAGACATTCTGTGCAACGAAAACGAGGACTTAGCAGAGTAAGTCTTACTTTTAATTATTTTAACTCTTAATTTGCTCATAATTATAGGCCTGTGGGCCATCATAGGCATGTTCGTCCACACCGGAGAACTCGGTTTCTTCATTCGCATCCATTGTAACCTGAGCTTGAACTTGACCAGACTCCTCGCCCATCGTCACTTCGGTTAGTGCTTTATAGACGCGGAAGTTATTTTATCACAATTTATCTCAAAATATCGTTAATGGCTAAATATATATTACTCCAGTTCAGAAAATCTAGTTGTTTTATCATCAACATACACTATGCTATATAGGGGTGTCCAACCTGCATGTTGCTCTTTAACCTGAACATGAGCGAGGGACTCCTCTTTTGTTTTTGTTTATGAAACATGGAAAATGCCTGAAGGATTGTGTATGTGTGGAATGTATTTGTTCTTATCCTCTGCAGGCACACTTTGTATACCTTAATTTGAATCTGCCCTGATTTGTCCTCCTTCCTCTTATCTCTCACGTTTTTCCCTGAAGCTTCGAGTTTCTCCACACCCTCTGCCCGCTAGCGCTGGTCACATGCTTGACCTGCTCAACTGGCCTGGACCACACCCCATCCTGCATACCTGCTCCTCACCTGCACTGTACTGACTGACACATTCGTTAGCACACACACATAGTGAACTTCAAGCAAGCCTCTGCAGGAACTGAGAGTTTGAGAGAGCAGGCGGCCCGGCCCAGTGGCTGTTTATTTGCTCTGCCATGTGCATGTAGGCAGCACTGATGATTGGCGCTCCTTTCATTAGAGCACATTGCTGTTGTAGTTAAAGCTTCATCTGCTAGATTAAAACTGTGGCAAGCCCTTTAATGTTCATGAACTTGCACACTGGAAACAATTACCTAAAAATAACAAAATTATCATAACCCGACCCGCTCTCTGCTAAGGCAAAGGGCAAATAATTAATGTGAGAAAGTGTGTTTTCATTGTGTAAACCATACATGCAGTCTGTCCAAATTGCCAGTGTCTGTGTCTCATCTGGACAGTCAATAAACAGCAAGTTGCTGAAATGCTTCCCTAGCAAATTATGCCGTTTTTTTTCTGTATTAAATTTTCCACTATCGCCTACTATTTAATCCTTTCTTCTTTCTTCAAAAGCTAATTAAACACCAATGGTAATGAACATTTAATGAGAACACTTTAAACCTGAAGCAAACCTGATTTTATTTATTTTTACTTCCGTCCTTGATTCAACATTCTAAGGAACGTGTGCCAAGGCAAAAGGGATAACAGTGAAAATTTCACAATCCCAATCACTTTAAAAAAAAGAGGGGCTCTTGGAAGCTCTGACGTCTCTTTCCATCACAACTTTCAGTTGTTGTGGAGAGATCTGTGTATCTGAACTCATTCTAAATTAATGATGATAGTGATAATTATGTGATAATACAAATTAATTATTGTAAATATGAGTTTCCAACTTTAAGATAGCACATGAACACCTCTCAAATAGAAATACATGAATCTTAATTAGCAAAAATAATTATAGAAATAAAAAAATGTACAAATGTACAAATGTATGGCACATGTTTGGGAATAATATATTGTGGAGCGGAGGGGGGCGGGGCCGGGTCGGAATATTGCGCACCCGGTCCCCAATCGGTCTGATGAGGCGCGCGAGGGATAAAGGCGGCCGGTGACGATTGTTCGAGAGAGCGAGAATTACGGGCATGTCCGCTTGTGTGTTTGTTTATGTTGTGTTTTAAGTTTCTTATTAAATTATTATTTATGTTGACAAGCCGGTTCTCGCCTCCTCCTTGTCCATCTTTTAACTGTTTTACACACACACACACACACACATATATATATATATATATATATATATATATATATATATATATATATATAGTGTGTGATTCCGATTCACAAGCTCTCTCTGATTAGATTCTGATTTTGATTCAATATCGATTCATATGGGTATATTACAGTTATAATTACCCTTTTATATGAAATAAATTCTCTCCCAGCTAATGCTGTTAATTATACTGGGACCTTCTAACTAGGTACATTACGAAAATATGAATTTTACCAATTATTTTTTATTTGTTTTCCATCATTTTGGTCACATTTTAGCTTTTTAAAAATGTATTCAATCAATAAATATGACAATATATTGCCTTTAAATTCTCTCATCATTTACTCATCTTTCAAACGAAGATCGTGATGCATCAGAAAATCAATATTTTTACCCACCTGTATTAACTAATGTTAACTAATACAACCTTTCTGTAAAGTTTTAACACTAATTGAATGAATATATAAATAAAGTTTGAAAGATTTACGCTGCTAAATAAAGCGAAATGTGCCATCACTGTCTGTGAAAAGGGTCCGCAACCAGTTGGAATGACCTGTAAACTTTCAACATTTTGGAGAACAGTTTCAGTTGTGAATGGTAGTTTATTGTTAATATAGATATACAGCTTCCTTATTAGCTGTTGCTGTTTCAGTCAAACACATTTATTTATATCTGTAACCATTTGTTGCATGTTGTACATTTTTCACATGTAGAAAAGTGTATGTTTTGGACAAAAATTCAATAATTATCCACCATGTTTTCTATTCTTTCCGACCCAATGTATTACTTGTAATAACGTCTTCAGAAGTGGGAAGTACAAGCTTCCGACCATCATGTGAAGGCAGTATCACTCCAGCTTACAGGTGTGGTAGTCACATTGCCCGGAAGACCATACTTCTTTGAAAGCACCTTTCTACCAGAGACTGTTGGTATGGCGGATACTTGAGGATAGAGGAGTGATTGACAGCGGTGCACCACGTGAAGGGGAGGGTCAGGGGCAGCAGTGGGTCCTGGGTGACTGACGCAGCCTCTCTGTGTCCTCCGGGCTCAGGGATTGAATGTCAGATTCTCTAATAACGGGTTATAACGAAAAGGTCAGCTGCAGTCATCTGACCATGAGAATGGAAAGAGAGAGAGAGAGAGAGAGAAAAGAGAAATGAACGCTATACCAGGGGTGGAAATTGATTGTCTGGCAGAGGGAAAGGAAATGAAGAGAAAAAGAAAAATGGAAGGGTGGTAAGCAAAGAAGGAGCAAGAGAGAGTGAGAGAGTGAGAGTGAGAGTGAGAGAGAGAGAGAGAGAGAGAGAGAGAGTAAGTGAGTGAGAGAGAGAGAGAGAGAGGTGGAGGACAGAGGGGTGTCATGGCCAGGCTCAGATATGCATGCATGCATGCTTTTAAATTACCATCAGCTCTTTATTACTCTCTACTCTCTCTGTACCCTGTCTCTGACATCTACAGCACCTAAGAGAGGACTTCCTACTCACCCACCATCACCACTAAATCTTTGCTAAATAAAAGCAAGAACATCCAGTGAATACGAAATCAGCCATGGCCTCCTCTGGCAGAGCACCCATGACACTAGCTGCTCTTCCATATTGGAGGCCTGTAATGTTTGACATTGTGGTTGTATATTCCTTCTAAGAAATGTGAAACATTAGCTTTATTTGCATCCATTAGTGTTCATTTAAAACCTTCAGGATGATGTCTCAGTCGGACAGTGGGCCCTTTGGATGGACTTGGCCCTTGGCATTTCTCCACTGGATCTTCCCTCTGCTGCAGCAGTTCCCACAGAAAAACAGCTCTGCTCTACAGTTTCAACCACAAGCAATGACTAACAGGGTGGGTCAAGTGCTCTGCCCAAGGTCATGGTGGGAGGGCAGGGGGGTTACTGGGGTAGTAGATGGAGGGGGACAACCTCCAGAGACCTGTTCCCTATTAAGCCATGATGCAAATAAATCTGTCATCGTTTACTCAGTCTCTTGCAATTTCAAACCCATAGTATTTTCTTTTTTTAGTGGAATACAAATGGAGATGTTAGTCACCATTCACTTTCATTACATGGGACAAAGATGTCCTAAAGGGAGGGAGTTCTAAAACACTCTTTAGTCATTTGTAGAATGGTTGCTGAAAGTAATTGGTTTATTTAATGGTCTTTTGCCTTTATAATACAGTACTGTATATGACTCTGGAAAACTGACAGGAAAGTGGATTAAGAGAGAGGGGGAATGGAATCAGGATATGGAATCAAGAGAATCCTAGCCGGATTTGAACTTGGGACTCTGTGAGCACCACATTTTACAGTAACAAACTAACAGTACCCCTAGGCTCAGAGGCAATCTTTGTTTAAAAACTGTAAACAACAGGAGATTCTCAAACGTAGAAACCAGCAGCTTTCCACATTCACAAAAATGTCCAATTCTCTTTGACAGTATGTGAGAAAGAAAGACAGAAAAAGAGAAAAGCAGAATTCAAAGTCTCTACCTCTCAACACACACACACACACACACACACACGTTTTTATATAATAATGTGGACTCGCCATAGACTTCCATGAATTTATGGATTTTATGCGATATTTTCTATCCCCTAACACTAACCATACCCCTAAACCTGACCCTTGCAGAAACCTTTTTACATTTTTACATTTACAAAAAAAACATAATTTTGTATTTTTTCAGCAGCTCCTACGCTTGCTAATGCTTTTCAGCATTAAACTAACGACACTGACACACAGACAGACAGCTTTGTGTGCCTCTCTCTCTCTCATCTGCCACTGTCTCCTCTCCTCAATCACTCTCACTGGAATGCGAGACCAATGTGGCACACAGGTGGAGCTCATTCATCCCTTATCTTCCGATCTGCCCAGACGCCGCTCAGCCCAGCCACCACAGTAGCATAAACATGCACACGCACGCACGCACGCACGCACGCACACACGTTAGTAATGGGATATTAAAGGGGTGAAATAATTAAGCTAACAAGTCAGCGAGCATGGCTAAGCTGTCTCAAAATGTCCGATATCGATACATTAGCTTGAAAGCTCAATGCATTTTGCATGGATATTGATCAAGGCATAATAGAAGGCCCCACTCCTCTTCCGCCATTAGCCGGGTCAAGCTGGCAGGCCAGTTTGTCTGGTCATAGGTCAGAGCCATGTTATAATAGCTCTTCTGCCATTACCACTGAGCCTGTGTAAAAGACTACCATTAATTAGCATCGCATCACAAACACACACACACACACACACATACTACTCATTCAGCTCTCACTGACTGCAGACCGGCCAGAGCTCTGGCCTTCTCTTTCAGTGCCAAACGCAGGCACACAGCCATCCTCTCATTTGGACAGATAGAAAGAGATGTGGGGAATTAAGGAGAGAGAGAAAGTGAAAGAGAGAGAGAGACCCAGGGTCTGACTGGCTGCCCGCTTGCTACTCCTGTTGGTTTCGCTGGCTAATTGAATTGGCTTGTCAACAAAGCCGTTGTCATTCAGTAAGTGAATTTGTGTATTATTGCGCATCACAGCTGCTGCAAATTGTCTGCTATTTCCTGGAGGCAAAGGCAGCCCCATGCCCTGTCACAAAAAGCATGAGACACCAAACAAAACAAAAAACAAACAAAGAATGAAAGTAAAAAAGCTAAATGGCATAAACAGAAACAACAGAGGTGCCACAGACAGTGAGCGAGCAGAGGAAGATTGAGGGAGCAGGGCATCAGGCAGGTGTAATTGCACCACTGTTGTTTCAGCTGGGATTCAAAGACAGAGCACACACTGGCACAATAGCTGTGCCCCCTGGCACTACTTCCAGGCCTGTCCATACCTTTCTCCATTCAAAGAGCCAACTTTTTTTTTTTTATTTGTCTGTCTCTCTACACATATGCTCACCCATATACAAAATACCCGCCCATAGAGCGCAGCAGTGCACATCCACTTTTTCAGCCACCTTGGTTCTGGAATTATGTTTCCCATTCATTTTATCATAGAGATTTCATGAAAGAGTTCTAAGCCATGGACCAAACAAACCAGCTCTGAGGTGAATAACAACATTACAAACTTTGATTTGAAGCAAAAAAAAAAAAAAGTATTTTAAATTAGATAAAAAGACAAAGGTACAATTATTCAGACGGTATGAACTACAATCCCATAAAGCATTGTGAATGATATAATCAAAATAAAAAAAGTGGAAAAATATAAAACTATTGTTTTAATTTGATTATAACTAAGAAAAATAGGGCTGTGAATCAATTCATAAAAATACAACTAATTAAGAGTTTTTTGTGATTAATTAAATTAAATGTAAATTTATTATTTTCACTTAAATGTATATATTTACTTTATACTTTGACTCAAAGAACTTGCAAGAAATTAGTGTCATTATTTATTTTAATTATCTAAAGCTACACTATGTAACTTTTTTTGGTTAAAAAATAACAAAATGTTATTAGTGAGAGAGTGCAACAAAAATCCATCTTCCAAACCAAGTCTTTACCAAAATACACTTTGATTAACCTATAATAATGATATATTATTAGAATTATTTTAGAGCTGTCAGGACAGATTTCGAGGGAAATTGCATTGAAATGTCATTCACCCATGCGTGTTGACATCGTATCTGTACACTCCGTAACTATGACAATCTAGAAATTAGTTACTACCGTGGTCTATTTTGCCAGAATATCCTTTGTGTCCTCCTTCAAAACCCTTTACACTGGTGCGAAACCCGGAATCTAAGTATGCCTCATGGAGTACTCCCAGTTGCCCGAGATCCTCCAGTCCCTTGCCAGTATGCATCAGGCGAACCAACAATCCCTGATTGAGCTGCGCCAAGACCAGGACCGATGGTTCTTCGAGATCTTGCGGGCTCAAGCAGAGGACTGGCACGTGATCCGAAGCCTCCTTAGCCAGGAGAGAGCCCCGGCCACGACCCCGGATATCAGCAGCTGCCACCCCCCGAGCTTCTGAAAATGGGGGCAGAAGATGATGCCGAGGCCTTCATCTTCCTGTTTGAGAAAACAGCTGAGATCTGAGGCTGGCCGCGTGACCAGTGGTTGGCCAGGCTCCTTCCATTACTCTCCGGGGAAGCCCAGCTTGCTGCCCAACAGTTGCCGTGGCTAATCTCCTGGCCTACGCGGACCTGAAGAAGGCTATCCTGCAGCGGGTGGGTCACAGTGCAGAACAGTATCGCCAGTTGTTCCGGTCCTTGAAGCTGGGGAAAAAACGACCGCCCGTTTGCTTTCTCCCAGCGGCTCCGAGACACGTGCCGGAAATGGCTGCTGGCGGGGGATCGTGGCGTCGAGGTGGTCAACCAGGTGGTACTGGAGCAGCTGGTTCGTGTACTGCCAAGGGGGACAGTGGAATGGGTCCAGTGCCACCGCCCGGCGTCGCTGGAGGAAGCTGTCCAGCTTGCGGAGGACCATTTGGTGGCGTACCCCAGGGCGGAAGAGCCATTTTCTCCCTCTCTCTCTCTTCCCCCTCCCCCTGTGTGTTCCGATAGAGCGAACCGATAGAGGGGGCGCACATCAAATATATCACCTCAACCTCCTGAAATTATGGAGGGAGGCGGTCCCTGTGACGTTGGCTACGGTAGTTTCGGAGAGGGCGGAGTCGGGCCGGAGATAAACCCAAAACCTATTCATAACACTCCAGTCACTTGTGCTGACCACCTCTCACCGTATCAGCTCACAGGGGTTACCAAGTTGCAACTAGAATTTACGGATCTCTACCGGGTCGTACGAACCTCATTCAGCACCACATCGAGACCGAACCGGGAGTGGTGGTACGTAGCCATCCCTATCGCTTGCCCGAACACAAAAAGAAAATAGTTAGAGAGGAATTAGATGCGATACTTGATATGGGGGTAATGGAGGAATCCCACAGTGATTAGTCCAGCCCAGCCATGTTTCAGCGTCTCATGGACTGAATCCTCAGACCGCATAAAGCTTACACCGCTGCATATTTAGATGATATAATAATTTATGGCAATGATTGGCAGCGACACATCTGAGGGTGGTCCTGAGATTGCTGCGGCAGCCGGGGCTCACAGCAAACCCCAAGATGTGCACGATTGGGCGTGTGGAGGTACGGTATCTGGGGTTTTACTTGGGCCAGGTGCGTCCCCAAATTGACAAGACTGAGGCGGTTGCGACCTGTCCGAGACCCAAGACCAAAAAGGGAGTGAGGCAGTTCTTGGGGCTGGCTGGCTATTACAGGAGATTTGTGCCTAATTATTCGGACGTCACCAGGCCGCTGACTGACCAAACTAAAAAGGGAGCTCCAGACCCGGTCCAGTGGTCGGAGCAGTGCCAGCAGGCGTTCACGCAAGTTAAAGCCACACTTTGTGGGGGGCCGCTTTTACATGCACCTAATTTCTCTCTCCCTTTCCTTTTTACAGACGGACGCTTCAGACAGAGGGCTGGGGGCCGTACTCTCACAGATGGTGGAGGGGGAGGAGCACCAGGTGCTGTACATCAGCCATAAGCTGTCCTTGAGGGAGACCAAGTACAGCACCGTGTAAAAGGAGTGTCTGGCCATCAAGTGGGCGGTCCTCACTCTCTGATACTACCTGCTGGGGCTGGCCTTCACCCTCTACTCGCCCCACTCCAATGGCTCCACCTCATGAAAGATACTAACGATAATCACCCGGTGGTGTCTGGCTCTCCAGCCTTTTAAAGTTGAAGGTGGTCCACAGACTGGGGGCACATATGGCTACCGCTGATTTCCTCTCCAGAAATGTGTGTGGAGGGGGGAGGGGGGGAGTAGGCATGCTGTATGGCCCCTGGCCTGAGTCGGACAGTGGGGGTATGTGGCAGCGGGGGCGTGGTCAACTGCCCATCCGGAGAGAGAGAAGCGGTAAGGGCACTTACACCTGAGCTAAATTATGTCTAACACCTGTCTCTAATTCCAGTGAGCACGGGGAGAGCGGATAAAATGACCCATGCCACCAGCAGTCGGGAGAGAGAGTCTGGGGCCTGTACGATTATGAAGCTATAAGAGTGTTATTGTGAGACTGTAAAAATATTATTGTGAAGTTGAAGAGTCACTGTTGTGCAGCCGTGAGCATGTTAAATTTCTAGCCCCAATATAAATGATATATTTTTATTTTCTAGCAAAATATTGGATTGGGCTGTTTCTGTAGAGTTTGTTTGGCGAGCTATGTTTGCTATGACTCTCTTGATTGGTGGATTTTGTTAATTCTTGTAAATTATGATGAAATAATGCAGACTGATGGCTTCAGCAGAGACATATACAATCCTTTAACAACTTAAGAGCTCATGGTCTGTCTTTAAATGTTTATAAGAACCAGACTGTTAAATACTTGACATTGGTTATTCGTTCATACAGACATTTTTTAAGCCCCTTCTGCAAGTTGTTGTATGAACAGACAATACAGTTGCCATCCCCAAACTCTAACTGTCTCTACTGAAGATAGCCTTATTCTGTTTCTCAGCTAAGCTAGTACCCAAAAGAAGGCGTGAGCACAGATATGGGATGGTGTGGGATGGACTTTGCAGTTTCACCTGGAGTGCCCTGTAAAACCACTATGGCCCAAGTGACCTGGGCATTTGGAGCCGAATTAGCGCTTTCCTGACCCAGCATCTGTCAGTCTGCACACCACATGCCTCACACTCTAGCCTCCAGCTCCATTGAGGGCATCCAGCACTGGCATGCATGCACATGACCCTGCACTCATGTGTTTGCACTTGTTCCAGGCTACCCTTTAGGCCAATTTAATTGGCCAAGCAACTGATCCCTCTCGGATTTTTCTTTTCTATTTGTGGAAAATGTTTCTTGGCTTACTGTAAATATCCCTGCTGAAAAGACCAGCTTAGACCAATATGAATTTGCATGATGGACCCGCTAGCTTTTGTTAGTTAATGCTGGCTTTGTGCTGGTCTAGCATGGTCATGCTGTTTACCAGAGAAAAATAAATAAATAAATAAAAATAAAATAAAACATCCAAGTTGGTAGCACTTTATTTTACAGTACGCAGACTTACCAGGTACATGTATAGTAGTTAAAAATAAATAGTGTTTAATAACAGGTACTTAGTTGGCATATTTGAAGTGTATGTACACAGTAAACATTGTGAAACATTATAGTACTTTCCTGGTACATGTATGGTGCATGTGTAGTAGTTACAAATAAATATTGTGCACCAACAAATACTTAACATACAGAATGGAAGAGTATGTACATAGTAACTATTATGAAACATTATAGTGCTTATCTAGTACATAAATGGAGCATGTAGTACTTAAAAATAAATATTGTGCAACAACTGGTACTATTTCTTCAAATTGGAATTATACCAACAAAGTAACAATTATAAAATCTTTTAGCACTTACCAAATATTTAAATAGATAAATACTAAGTAGTCACCAGTAGATAATTTTTTTTGGGATGTGATCCTACATAGTATCTACAGTAATAAACAATTAGGTGGCAACTATACAGTCCTTCATAAATGCAATATTTCATAAATACTGTATGTGCATGTGAGTTAACTAATCTGGAAAAAACCGAGTAGGTACCGGTACAAAGTAAAAACTCAAACATCAAAACTAACATCATTAGTTTGCATGTAATCTGATTATATTTGTAAATTGTCAGCAATTACCTGGGCAAGGATGGTAATATCACAGTATGTACCAAAGGTGTATGAAAGTAATTGCTTAGTCTAAGGCTGAGTTATGAAAAGTACCTGCAAGAAATAATTAAGTATCTTCGTCCAATCTTTGGCACCTTTTCCAGGAAAATGCAAGTATAATTTAGGTTATAAATATTTCTAGGTACATACACTAGTACATCCTTGGTAGCAACACCATGTAAATATGGATATTAAAATATAGCACACTGTTGTACACAGTAATATAATAGGAATTACCTATTCTCTTTCTTGTGATGTGCAGTACATAGAGAACACTACTAGGTTCACTCGCAAATTAATTGCACTATTGTGCATTGCTATTTATTTAACATTAATATAGCTTGAGTTTGCAAGATTGACATTATAATTAGTATTTAAGTATTTGGTAAGTACTTAGTTACTTTGTACTTATACTTCCAATATGTAGAGAAATTACCAGTAATTACACCCTGCTTATTTGTAACTACTGGACATATGTGTCATTTATGTACCAGAAAAATACTACAATGTTTCATAATATTCACTGTTTGTACACTTGCAATATGTAAAGTAAGTACCTTTTAAGCACTACCTCTAGGTTTTAAACATAAACGGTTTATGGAACAGGTGTTTAAAATTAAATATAAGAGTCTGTAAAATCTGTTTGATTTTTATCTTGTGCACGTGCTGTCCAAATTCCATAATACCCCCTATAATGTTTCATAACATTACTTGTCAGCATAGCATTGCATTTTTTGTATTGAATGAAGTGCTTCGATATGGAACAAAGCACAATCCAAAACCCAACATATTTTTTTAGAGCATCACAGTATTAATGCATGCAGTGATTAAACTCTTGCTTTTGAGATATTGCTTAAATAGAATGTAATTATGATTGATATATTATTATTATTATTATTATAACTACTACTACTACTACTACTACTACTACATTTATAATGGACGTAGTCCAAACGGAAGTAAATATTTCATTCACATTTTATTTCATTCATTTTTATTTCACGTGTCTAGTAGAATTTAGCTTTTATTTTGGCATTTTAGAAGACAACCAGATGGTTTTGATGACTTCACTTTTTACCTCCTGAAAAGCAGTTCGCTATATGGGCTAATGTGCTAATTAAACTGCAAAAGGCCATGATTTAATTATGTAAATATATAGCAGTGAATAAATAGTTTAGCTTGTTGTCATTAAAACACATAGAATGCACGTGCTGTTAATGACGCGATACCACAGTTTCCCTAAGCAACCATTATGAATCTAATTGCCTGTTTGTAGTTTTGAGAGGAAATTTAAAACTAACGATACAGACGGAGAACAAAAAACATTGTTTTTTGGAGTAAAATGTAATTTTATGCTCAAATTGCGTGGCTGTCATAACAACTTAAAATAGTAAAAATGTCAATGTAACGAACCTCGGATCATCGCCTCAGTCATCTACATACTCAGGTGAGACAAAGTAATAAATATAATAATAATAATAATAATGAAAAAAATCTATTTTGCTAATATTTTTAAATGAGCAAATATTATTATATTTATGTGCAATTTTTTTTTTTGCTCCTTTAGCATGTCCTTGCTCAGATTATGTCTGAAGCTGGGTGACCAAGGGAGCAGTGGTGGATCTAGAAATGATCTTTTGGGGTGGCATGCAGACTATGAGTGGTGGCAACACCAAAGCAAGTGCCCATGCGTAGTTATTATGGATTAAGGCACCAAGCTTCATTTCAACAAGTAAGTACTAGTTCATTTATTGGAGTCACTATCAAATAACAAATGTCCATGAGTTTGTGGTACAACTGCATTTCCACAGGAACCTCATAGTAACCAATTTGGTAATGATTTGCCAATATTAAAAAATTTTATTTTTTATAATAAAAATAAGTAACAAAATGTATATCTCCAGAGCATACATTGTTTATTAAACACATCAACACATTTTAAATGTTCCTTAACATTTAAAACTGGTAATCTGGACTAAACGTCACCATCTTATGCAGGCCAAATTGTTTTATTTTGTTAAGTTTACCCATGGATGGAAAGTTCATGCATTTCCCATGTTATTCTGTTAATAAAGTCCTGTAGGCTTATCACCTCTGCAACAGCTGGAAAAATCAATTTGAAAGTGAAGATTAACACGAAGTTTGGCCTAAATAAAAATCAAAACTTAATGGACAGTTGTACTGTGGGGGCAGTGCTGCGAAACACCAATTCAAGCACTCAAATAAATATTTCACATAATATGGTAATTTCATTTCTAAATCCACCACTATCAGTTTGAGATTTTGGTAGTCAGTAGATGAATATGTAGATCAGCACTTTGATTAAGAACATGACTTGGTCTAGTTTTTTTTTTTTGCTTTTAGTGTTTAGAAGTTTTGATTCTAATTCACCCAAATATAACTTTTTATATGAATAAAGTAAGATTGCATCTGTACGTTAGTGGATGGGTGTTACACTTTAAAAATAAAATGCATTTAAAGGTGTGGGGAGACAAGAGTAGCAAAAACACATTTATTGACTGTTTTGTATATGAAAAAACAGCAAACTCTTAAGTTCAGACAGCAAAATCCTCAAATTCTCCGCATCAGCAGTGGGAACCTGGGAAAAAGTCAATGAGCACCCGAGCGCCCGTGAACGAGATGGAACAGTTCACGAACAACTGTCTCCCATTGCACAGCCGAGCCATAGAACACACAGTTTATATAGGGAGGAAACACTACGCACTGGTGTGTCCCATTAACAATCAGTCCACCTGGTTACTGCACAACTGAGAGCGATTAAGAGAGAGGGAGAGAAAGAGAAAAAGCCATCACAATGGGTGACACGTAAAAGAGCGCTAGCTGTGGAAAAACTGCCAACACTAAACAACACTGCAATGAACATTGTCTTACAGTGAGGAAAATAAGTATTTGAACACCCTGCTATTTTGCAAGTTCTCCCACTTAGAAATCATGGAGGGGTCTGAAATTGTCATCGTAGGTGCATGTCCACTGTGAGAGACATAATCTAAAAAAAAAAATCCAGAAATCACAATGTATGATTTTTTAACTATTTATTTGTATGATACAGCTGCAAATAAGTATTTGAACACCTGTCTATCAGCTAGAATTCTGACCCTCAAAGACCTGTTAGTCTGCCTTTAAAATGTACACCTCCACTCCATTTATTATCCTAAATTAGATGCACCTGTTTGAGGTTGTTAGGTGCATAAAGACACCTGTCCACCCCATACAATCAGTAAGAATCCAACTACTAACATGGCCAAGACCAAAGAGCTGTCCAAAGACACTAGAGACAAAATTGTACACCTCCACAAGGCTGGAAAGGGCTACGGGGAAATTGCCAAGCAGCTTGGTGAAAAAAGGTCCACTGTTGGAGCAATCATTAGAAAATGGAAGAAGCTAAACATGACTGTCAATCTCCCTCGGACTGGGGCTCCATGCAAGATCTCGCCTCGTGGGGACTCAATGATCCTAAGAAAGGTGAGAAATCAGCCCAGAACTACACGGGAGGAGCTGGTAAATGACCTGAAAAGAGCTGGGACCACCATTTCCAAGGTTACTGTTGGTAATACACTAAGACGTCATGGTTTGAAATCATGCATGGCACGGAAGTTTCCCCTGCTTAAACCAGCACATGTCAAGGCCCGTCTTAAGTTTGCCAATGACCATTTGGATGATCCAGAGGAGTCATGGGAGAAAGTCATGTGGTCAGATGAGACCAAAATAGAACTTTTTGGTCATAATTCCACTAACCGTGTTTGGAGGAAGAAGAATGATGAGTACCATCCCAAGAACACCATCCCTACTGTGAAGCATGGGGGTGGTAGCATCATGCTTTGGGGGTGTTTTTCTGCACATGGGACAGGGCTGACTGCACTGTATTAAGGAGAGGATGACCGGGGCCATGTATTGCGAGATTTTGGGGAACAACCTCCTTCCCTCAGTTAGAGCATTGAAGATGGGTCGAGGCTGGGTCTTCCAACATGACAATGACCCGAAGCACACAGCCAGGATAACCAAGGAGTGGCTCTGTAAGAAGCATATCAAGGTTCTGCCGTGGCCTAGCCAGTCTCCAGACCTAAACCCAATAGAGAATCTTTGGAGGGAGCTCAAACTCCGTGTTTCTCAGCGACAGCCCAGAAACCTGACTGATCTAGAGAAGATCTGTGTGGAGGAGTGGGCCAAAATCCCTCCTGCAGTGTGTGCAAACCTGGTGAAAAACTACAGGAAACGTTTGACCTCTGTAATTGCAAACAAAGGCTACTGTACCAAATATTAACATTGATTTTCTCAGGTGTTCAAATACTTATTTGCAGCTGTATCATACAAATAAATAGTTAAAAAAATCATACATTGTGATTTCTGGATTTTTTTTTTTAGATTATGTCTCTCACAGTGGACATGCACCTACGATGACAATTTCAGACCCCTCCATGATTTCTAAGTGGGAGAACTTGCAAAATAGCAGGGTGTTCAAATACTTATTTTCCTCACTGTATATCTCGTCTCAACCCATAACTGACACTGATGTATCTAGTAATCATTCAGTGAATACTTGGAAACAACTGAGAAATTAATCTTTTAACTCTTTTTTTTTTTTTTTTGCCATGTATCCAAACACTGTACACATGCGGCAATAGTGGGTACAAAGATTGGTCGATGCTGTGATTGGCCGCTGCTGTAAACTGTCACAAGATTGGGCACTGCTGTAATCAATCATGCTATGGGTCGGTAGCTATTTTTAACGTTTGGTGAGAATTTAAGCAGTTCGACATGAATAAACCCCTACACACTGTCTATTATAATATGCTTATATTTATATTTAATACATTTGGATACTCATGCTGGGGTGGCAGATGGGGTGGCAAAGCAAATTTTTAACCCTTGTGGCCATGCCCATGCAAGGGAGGCTTGCTGTGATGTAGGGAAACCAGCATGCCAGCATCTAAAACCACAACATATGCTGGTGACCAGCAATGCTGATCTTTTCTATATATGTGTTTGTGTTTGTGTGCATTAATCAAGCACTGTGTATAAAATCACTGACTGCACGTACTGAGAATATGTAAGATGTTTGCTTGTTTCACGCCCCTGAAGTTAGTTTGTTAGGTCAGATGTGTATGTCTGCATGTGTATTTATGTGTGGCCGAGGTGTCAGGTCAGCAGTACACTCTGCCATATTTACTTTCACATGATCTGCTTCAGCTGAAGGTTTTAAAAAGGCCTGTAAGTCCACGGCCCGATTACTGGTCACTCACTTACTAAGCTGCTGAGTTTGGCCTCATGACACTTCTTTCTCTCACCGTCCTTCTGTCCTTCCCCCTCTCCCCCTCATTTTAGCCAGAGTACCCTTGCTCTGGCCTGACAAGGTTATGGCACAATGCTGTGAGTATTTATTGATTACCACCATCAAAGATCTCTGCAGCCGTAGACGGCTTTGCTGCTCCAGATAACACTCTGTCTTCTTTAACTACCTCTCTGTCACACACACACATATCCACAAAACACCTTTGCCTCTGCTTTCTGATTCAATCTTGTCTTGATGTCATGCGTCTTGTCCAGTGTTGAGTGTTCTTTATTTGGTTTTAGGGACCGGCCACCCTGGGGTCACATTAACACAATCACTTTTTTACTCAAGTGCAGGTTTGTTTATCACTGTAAATGAGTTAGACTTTGAATGGCCAGTCAGTAAGCCTGAGCTCAAACAAAATTTTGGTGAGTATAATGGAAACAGAGGAAACTTTTGTTGCTTAGAGGTTGCATTTTTAATGCATTATCTTTGTCTCAGATGTTTCCTAAAATTCTTTAGGACAACTAAAAATGAACACAAATGTGACTACTGTTGACATAGAGTAAAGTCCAAAGTATACTTCGGTCAGACGGTTGCATGGCGCAAATCTCATCAGCAGCAGAGTGCTTGAGCACCGAATGTGCGCAGCTCAATTTTTCTAACCACGCGTCCGAGAATACGCATGTGCCTGGAATTATCGGCACTAATTAGTGGGTCCAAATAGGTGGCAACACTCACACTTGAGCCATTGCTGTCAGGAAGAAATGCTAGAAGATGATGTAATCGCTGGTAAACATCAGGAGACGAAGGTAAAATCATCAACAGTGGATGTGCATGTCAAGGACACGTGTATGATGAGGTCTGGGTATACCTGCATTTACAGTTGAAGTCAGAAGTTTATATAAACCTTAGCCAAATACATTTAATCTCAGATTTTCCTGAGTCCTGACATTTAATTGTAGAAACATTGCCTGTCTTAGGACAGTAAGGATCATGACATTATTTTAAGTATGTGAAATGTCAGGATAATAGTAGAGAGAATGATTTATTTTCAGCTTTTATTTCTTTCATCACATTCCCAGTGGGTAAGAAGTTTACATACACTTGGTTAGTGTCTGGTAGCATTGCCTTGGTCAAACTTTTTAGGTAGCCTCCCACAAGCTTCTCACAATAAGTTGCTGGAATTTTGGCCCATTCCTCCAGACAGAATGGTGTAACTGAGTCAAGTCTTGCTCGCGCACGCTTTTTCAGTTCTGCCCAAAAATTTTGTATCGGATTGAGGTCAGGGCTTTGTGATGGCCACTCCAATACCTTGACTTTGTTGTCCTAAAGCCATTTTGCCACAACTTTGGAGGTATGCTTGGAGTCATTGTCCATTTGGAACACCCACATCATTTTCCTTCCTCATGATGCAATCTATTTTGTGAAGTGCACCAGTCCCTCCTGCAGCAAAACATCCCCACAACATTATGCTGCCACTCCCATGCTTCACGGTTGGGATGGTGCTCTTCATCTTGCAAGCCTCACCCTTTTTCCTCCAAACATAATGATGGTCATTATGGCCAAACAGTTACATTTTTGTTTCATCAGACCAGAGGACATTTCTCCAGAAGTAAGATCCTTGTCCCCATGTGCTCTTGCAAACTGTTGTCTGGCCTTTTTATGGTAGTTTTGGAGCAGTGGCTTCTTTTTTACTGAGCAGCGTTTTTAGGTTATGTCGATATAGGGCTTGTTCTCTGTGGATATAGATACTTGTCCAACTGTTTCCTCCAGCATCTTCACAAGGCCCTATGTAGTTGTTCTGGGATTGATTTGCACTTTTCGCACCAAACTACGCTCCTCTCTAGGAGATAGTTTCCTTCCTGAGTGGTATGATGGCTGCATGGTCCCATGGTGTTTATACATGCATACTATTGTTTGTACAGATGAACATTGTACCATCAGGCATTTGGAAATTGCTCCCAAGGATGATCCAGACAGGTGGATGTCCACACCTTTTTTTTCTGAGGTCTTGGCTGATTTCTTTTGATTTTCCCATGATGTCAAGCAAAGAGGTACTTCGTTTGAAAGTAGGCCTTAAAATACATCCACAGGTACACCTCCAATTGACACAAATTAGCAGAAGCTAATTGGCTGAATGCCTAAAGGTTTGACATAATTTTCTGGAATTTTCCAAGCTGCTTAAAGGCACAGTTAATTTAGTGTATGTAAAGTTCTGACCCACTAGAATTGTGATATAGTCAATTAAAAGTTAATCAATCTGTCTGTGTACATGACATGAGTAATCTTTCCAACAATTGTTTAAAGTAGATGTTCTGAATGACTTGCCAAACTAGGGATGCACCGATCTGATACCTGGGTTGGTATCGGCTCCAATACTGAAGCTTGGGAATTGGTCAGACGAGCCCGATCCAAATCCGATACTTTGTGTTAGTCATGTTCGTTACTGTTAAGCTAAAAAAAAATACATAAAAGAACAGTTCATATGACTCATGTATTTTAATCAAAGCCACTTGAAGATGTGCAATAGCTCTGTGAATAACAAAAGGCTGTGTTATTTAATAAGTAAATATATAAAATGCACATGCAGCTCCAGCGCATCAATTAATAGCACTGCTCTGTTTACACACACTCGTGGCTATTTTTAGCCTTCACACATTGGGCAACATTTGTGCTCTACTCACGAACAACATCACCAGAATTGGAATAAGAAGCAATTTAAACTTTTGTGAACTTGCCTACAAACAGACACATACTTCCTGGAGAGTTCAGAATGTCAAAATAAAAGTGCGAGGGTTTTAAAGTTAAAGGTGCATGATTGAGATATATTACTATTATAATATATTATTAAGTTGAATGAGTTCCAAAAAATAACTGTGGGAATGAAAAGTGAGCTGAAATCTTACAACTCAAAAAACTACTGATGACTTAAAATGGAATTACTGTTAATTTTGCTGCAACATTATCCAGTATACTAGATAACAATAAAGTTTGTATAAATAAGCTATACATTTATATTGAAATAATGTGTAGTTAGAGGTCTGTGTTTCTTTACATATTAAAGAGCACACCCATTTAGTTCCACACAATAATTTAAAGATATTCTAAACTGATTATGCTAAAAAACAACACTGGTATCGGATCGGGATCGGTATTGGCCGATACTGAGATTTACGATATCGGAATAGGATCGGAAGAGAAAAAGTAGTATCGGTGCATCCCTAGCCAAAACTATAGTTTACTAATATGAAATCTGTGGAGTGGTTCAATAATGAGTTTTAATGACTTCAACCGAAGTGTATGTAAACTTTTGACTTCAACTGTATATAACTTGAGTCTGAAGGAATATAAAGACATCTTTATGGGTCTAAATTCCTGAAGAGAAATAGTCCAGTGTCTCATAGCGTGCATGCACCAACTGCCCGTGTATAAGCTCACAATTACATGGCGTATACTTTAACTCTTTCCCCGCCAAACACGGAATTTTCTGTGTTTTATGAAAAAACGCTTCCCCGCCAAACACGGAATTTTCCGGGTTTCCGTGTTTTAGGTGTTATACGGTAAGGAAGACCCCTGCGAATGTTTTGAAAGAGTACGCAACTCTTTGATCAAAGAAACAGACTGCGATCGTCTCAAACATGAAGAAGTGGAGTATTGAGAAGCTCAAAATATCAGACATAAACATGCCTTTTTCTCAGCTTTTTGTCTGAAATGTTGTTTTTTGACAAAACCTACCTCTGTTCAAGTCGCAATAAAAAAAGAACAAATGAAGATAAAATAAAATCGTTTTTTTTGCCTAAAAGCAGATGCTCGGATCTTTATTGTGATATATAGCATCTTCATATATTCATGGAAGAAAATATTCTGCGGGCCATTTAATTTAGCGAAAATCGTCAAAAACCCTGGCGGTGGCTGGCAACTTTTCTTAAAAATGCTGGCGGGGAAAGAGTTAACAGGCTCACGTCTGACTTTATGCAGACGCTAGTCTTAGACGATTTTGATCAGAAATGTTTCAGTCTCAGACTTTTGCTTGCAAACTTTGGTATCTTGGCAAATCTGAGCAAAGTTTGAGACATGAAGCAAGTTTGAGATCTCTTTTGAAACTCGAGTGTGAGGATACTGGCGTCATTTTCTCAGGAGAAACAATTTGAAGAGTCTTAAAGGTATAGTTCACTGCAAAATGAAAATTATGGAATCATTTACATACCTTCATTTTGTTCCAAACCCATATGGCTCTTTTTTTTATTTTTTTTATTCTGTGGAACACACAAGGAGACCATTTCATTACTTTAATTGTAGAAAAAAGAATGAAGAAAAAAAAAGCATTGTCTGTCAATAGAGTAAAAAGACATACAACAATGTCCAAAAAGCAGCACCATCCTTATTTGGAGCTCACAAAGGGGAAAGTATGTTCAAATTTAGATTTAGAAATTATTCATAAGATTTTAAGTCATGGCATCATTCGCTTTTAGGAGGGAAAATTAGATTTTATTATGCGTTTGCTTATGAGTAACTCCCACCCCAGACAGAGGAATGAATGGCTTAATGCCAAGGCCAATTGAGAGACACTGTTGAGAGCCAGGGGGTAAATTTTCATGAATTATTCATTATTATACAAAATAATCTGTAGCAAGATTGCGAAGGGGGCTGAAGCAACGGTTGGGACTGGAAGCTGGGGGGGTTGAGGATTAGACATAAATATGTCTTACATAGCATTCAAGTCCAAACAGTCTTCAATGAATTTGTATTTTTATGGCTGTAATGTAATGGTTATGATGGCACTGTGGATAGTGTAGATGTTGGGGCGTTCAAAGAGTGTGATGACCCATCTGAGCTGCGAGCGCTCTTTCTGGGATGAGGTAGAGAGGGTGAGTTGCCCACCACCATTCCCTCCTTCCAGAGCCCCAAATTCAGACACTGTGCCTGAGAGACCAGACACTTCATCACGACCCGGTGTGAGACCAGACACACCCCGCCATACAATCACATGGACACAGACACTGAGAAACACACTAAGGCACACCCTCACACGCAATCTGGCACACACAGCAGACAGTGCAGACAAACCCCTCACCCTTGCAAATGTAGACTCAAGCAAATTTACATTTACGTGTATGTTACACACAAAGGGCCTCATTCATGAAACACGAGCAGAACGTATTCTCAAAACAAACTTTTTGAATTCATGAAAGTTTTTGTATTTTCAAAACATTAGTTGGTACAAACAAAATTTACACCTGCTTCTGACCATGTGTAAATTGTGCGTAAGACGTCCGAACATTTTGTTTTTTTCAGACAAACTGCCATGTCTACATTTTGATAGAAGTAAAATAAGTAATAAAAAATTATAAAAAAAGAAAGTAGTTTTTCCCAAAAGTTCTTAGTTCTTGACAGGCTTGCCTTTGATTTTCTCAAGAAAAAGAATAATGCCCTCTAATGTGACTGCCTGGACATTTTTTTGTATTTGATATAAGCTCTATTATGTAGATTTCAAAATTTGGTATACGCATTGGTACATAGTGTTCAGTTGACGGATGGTCAGTGGTAAAACCATAAACGAACATATCGCGGGTAGGTGTGTAAACAATACAACGGGGGGAAAAAAGAAAATGCTAGCACACTGTCAGAGACCTTTTAAATCTGTAATATCTTACAGCTTTTGGTCAAAGACCTTCATCAGGCAAACCTGAGGAGTACAAAGTGTTCTTGCTTCCGGCGGAAAGTTTTCAGGAAGCTCCATTTTACGTGGAAATGACTCCCAATTCTTTCGTATATTTATGACATTTTCATGAATGAGGCCCAAAGAGTGCAAGAGAGAGAAATAAAAGAGAGGGAGAGATTGGAGGGATAGAGAGAGTGAGAGAGAGAGGGAGAGAGGGAGAGATTGGAGGGAGTGAGAGAGTGAGTGAGAGCACGATGGACCGACCAACTGACCAGAGAGTACCAGTTGACTCTAAGGCCATCTTATATAAGGATAAAATTTTAATGTGGTATGCCTTACTGTAGTAAGGAAAACTGTTGTGGGGTGCAATGCTTCAGTGTTTTAGTATGGAATTCTGGAGGGAAAAAAAAGAGCGTTCTCTGTATCTCAAGGACACAAACAAAAAGTTACTCTTATTAACACTGCAATATAATTCAGTGTAAATCCATCTGCTATTACCAGCATGCAAACCCACACATAACCATCATCCGTTCCCTGAAGAATGTTCAAGTGGTAAAATGGGAATGTCCTTCAGTGACTCAGATGCTAATGGATGGTACACGTTATCAGTGCTGTTTAAAGAAAACCAGCAAAAAAACAATTAAAGGGATAGTTACTGTAATAAAACATTTAAATCATTCTTTCACTTGTCCCAGTCCAAACTTGCAGTGTTATATAGATGTACCTAGACATCATACTTAAGTAAAAGTACCTTTATGGTTATTGACTTTTTGAAAATGTCAATAGCTAATGAGAAAAATGCTAATTAAGTATTATAGTAACTGTAATTGGATGTACTTGCTTATCAAAAGTACAAGTAAATTACTTTGATTCCTGATTTTGAGTCGCAAATCGGTTAGCTAAAACTATGTTTTATTTGTGCAGCTGTGTTATTTTTTGTGATGTTTATTCGCAAAAGGGTCTACAAAAATGTACCGAGTGTTCTCATCAAAATGAAAAAGTAAATGTAAAAGCCAACAGAAAGTAGGTATACAGTCGGTGGCCAAAAATATTGCCAGCCTTGGTAAATATGAGCATGGAAGGCTGTGAAAATAAATCTGCATTGTTTATCCTCTTGATCTTTCATTCAAGTAATTTACAAAATTCTAACCTTTCAATTGTTTTATTCAATTAGAGAGGGGAAATATCTCATTATTAAATAAAACATTTTCTCCAAAACATATTGACCACAATTATTGGCACCCCTAGAAATTGTAATGAGTAAAATATATCTGTAGTATATTCCCATTCATATTTAAAAATGTTTTGGTAACCTAGGTGACTAGGAACATTAAATTGTTCAGCCATGACTTCCTGTTTCCCAGGAGTATAAATATGAGGTAACACACAGGCCAAATTCCCTTAACCCTCTGGGGTCGACGGACGCACCGGTGCGTCCTGCTGGATATTTTCGTCATTACAGCGGAAACAACATAACATTTCTCCATCATTTTGGGGCATACAGATAAGCGTAAGACACCTTTATAGACTATAAAGTGTCTACTTTTATTTGTGTAAACTCACAATAACAACAAAACCTTGTGCTTTTGTAAAATAAAGAATATAAAAAGGGTGAGCTTTCAGCAGTCTCTGGGTTTGCGAGCATATTTCTGAAGCACGTCACAAAATGAACTGAACGATGTACAGTTATCCTGGCTAAGCTAATTTATCTCTAATGTGATCCCACCCACCAGCAGAGCGCTCCATTCATAAGGTAATGTACTGACGCGATCAATGCAAATGGTAAATGCCCGCGACTTTGTCTTAAACAACAAGTTTGTTCATTTTTCTGCACGTTTGAAAGACAGCACGATACACAAATGAGAACTCCTGGATAGTGACGAAGAGTTACAATTTTCCTCAGAAGAGCGGGACTCCGATGAACGTTTGTATTTTGAAGATAGACTTGATCCGGCCGAGGATACAATTTCGGACGAGTAAGTCATTTAGTTTTAAGTAGTTGGCATGCTATTTTATGTACAAACCCGATTCCAAAAAAGTTTGGACACTGTACAAATTGTGAGTAAAAAGAGAATGCAATGATGTGGAAATATTTTATTCAGAATACAACATAAATGACATTTCAAATGTTTAAACTGAGAAAATGTATCATTTTTAGGGAAAAATAAGTTGATTTTAAATTTCATGGCATCAACACATCTCAAAAAAGTTGGGACAAGGCCATGTTTACCACTGTGTGGCATCCCCTCTTCTTTTTATAACAGTCTGCAAATGTCTGGGGACTGAGGAGACAAGTTGCTCAAGTTTAGGAATAGGAATGTTGTCCCATTCTTGTCTAATACAGGCTTCTAGTTGCTCAACTGTCTTAGGTCTTCTTTGTCGCATCTTCCTCTTTATGATGGGCCAAATGTTTTCTATGGGTGAAAGATCTGGACTGCAGGCTGGCCATTTCAGTACCCGGATCCTCCTCCTACGCAGCCATGACATTGTAATCGATGCAGTATGTGGTCTGGCATTGTCATGTTGGAAAATGCAAGGTCTTCCCTGAAAGAGACGACGTCTGGATGGGAGCATATGTTGTTCTAGAACTTGGATATACCTTTCAGCATTGATGGTGCTTTTCCAGATGTGTAAGCTGCCCATGCCACATGCACTCATGCAACCCCATACCATCAGAGATGCAGGCTTCTGAACTGAGCTCTGATAACAACTTGGGTTGTCCTTATCCTCTTTAGTCCGGATGACATGGTGTCCCAGTTTTCCAAAAAGAACTTCAAATTTTAATTCGTCAGACCACAGAACAGTTTTCCACTTTGCCACAGTCCATTTTAAATTAGCCTTGTCCCAGAGAAAATGCCTGCGCTTCTGGATCCTGTTTAGATATGGCTTCTTTTTGACTTAGAGTTTTAGCTGGCAACGGCGAATGGCACGGTGGATTGTGTTCACCGACAATGTTTTCTGGAAGTATTCCTGAGCCCATGTTGTAATTTCCATTACAGTAGCATTCCTGTATGTGATGCAGTGCCGTCTAAGGGCCCGAAGATCACGGGCATCCAGTATGGTTTTCCGGCCTTGACCCTTACCACAGAGATTGTTCCAGATTCTCTGAATCTTTGGATGATATTATGCACTGTAGATGATGATGATGATAACTTCAAACTCTTTGCAAGTTTTCTCTGAGAAACTGATATTGCTCCACTATTTTTCGCCTCAGCATTGGGAGAATTGGTGATCCTCTGCCCATCTTGACTTCTGAGAGACACTGCCACTCTGAGAGGCTCTTTTTATACCCAATCATGTTGCCAATTGACCTAATAAGTTGCAAATTGGTCCTCCAGCTGTTCCTTATATGTACATTTAACTTTTCCGGCCTCTTATTGCTACCTGTCCCAACTTTTTTGGAATGTGTAGCTCTCATGAAATCCAAAATGAGCCAATATTTGGCGTGACATTTCAAAATGTCTCACTTTCAACATTTGATATGTTATCTATATTCTGTTGTGAATAAAATATAAGTTTATGAGATTTGTAAATTATTCAATTTCTTTTTTAATCACAATTTGTACAGTGTCCCAACTTTTTTGGAATCGAGTTTGTATTTACATGTACATATTTTACTAGTGGGACTGTTTCCAGACTTGTCAGCCAGGATTCAGAGTATTGGCATTTGAAATATGTCCTAATAAGCAAGTTTTAGTTACATGTAAATGTTGTTTTAAATTGTATGCTGTATGATATAAATATGATATGTAATATGATATAAAAATTATATGAATGGTTAGATTATATTTTAACATGTTTATGCTGCCTCATTATCATCAACAAAGCTTGTGCTTGCAGATATGTGTTCAGGTGTAAATGAGTAAAATGCACTTTAAATATGCCCATATTAGAAAAGCACCATCTTATAATGATTTCTGAAGGATCATGTGACACTGAAGACTGCAGTAATGATGCTGAAAATTCAGCTTTGATCACAAATTGCATTTTACAATATATATTCAAATAGA
The DNA here is from genome assembly GCF_025860055.1 of Xyrauchen texanus. Classification (NCBI taxonomy): domain Eukaryota; kingdom Metazoa; phylum Chordata; class Actinopteri; order Cypriniformes; family Catostomidae; genus Xyrauchen; species Xyrauchen texanus. The sequence goes on along the minus strand of NC_068295.1, from coordinate 21,087,116 downwards.
AAACTGTTCTTTTAAATTGTAAAAGGTTGTTGAGATTCACAAAGTAGGAAGTGGCTATAAGAAAATAACCAAAGCATTGAAATGGCCATTTTCACCATCAGGGCAATAATTAACAAGTTCCAATCAACTGGAGATCGTAAGAATCGGCCTGGAAAAGGACTTGTGTCTATATTGTGTCCATGCACAATGAGAAGGATGATTCAAGTGGCCAAAGAATCTCCAAGGATCACAGCTGGACAATTGCAGAACTTAGTTGGGTCTTGTGGTCAAAACTCTAAAAGAAAACATGAGACATCACCTACTCTACATCACCACAAGTTGTTTAGGAGGTTTTCAAGAAAAAAAGCCTCTGCTCTCATTCAGCAACAAACTGAAGTGTCTTCAGTTTTCCAGACACTATTCGACTTCAAATGCGACTGGGTTCTATGGTCTGTTGAAACAACAACAACAACAACAAAAATCTTTTTGTCAGCAAACACCAGTGATGTGTTTGGCACACACAGAGATGAAGTTCCCAATGCCCATGGTTAAATGTGGTGCTGGATCTTTAATGTTGTGGGGCTGTTTTTCTGCCAGTGGTCCTGGACCTGTTGTTTGGATACATGGCATCACAGACTCTATCAAATACCAACAGATAAAAAATCAAAACCTGACTGCCTCTGCCAGAAAGCTTACAATAGGCCCTGGTTGGATCTTCCAACAGGGCATTGATCCAAATCAAACATCAAAATCAACAAAAAAATTGTTCACTGACCACAAAAACAAAGTTCTGCCATGGCCATCCAAGTCCCCTGACCTGAACCCCATAGAAAAGTTGTGGGGTGAGCTGAAGAGGAGAGTCCACCAACATGGACCTCTGAATTTGAAGGACCTGTAGAGATTCTGTATGGAGGAATGGTCTCAGATCCCTTGCCAGGTGTTCTCCAACCTCATTAAGCATTACAAGAGAAGACTCAGAGCTGTTATCTTGGCAAAGGGAGGTTGCAAAAAGGATTGAATAAAATGGTGCCAATAATTATGGCAAATGCGTTTTGGAGAATTTTTTTTATTTAATAATGAGATATTTCTACTTTTTCAGTTGTTTTACTTCAATTAAAGGTTAGATTTTTGTGATTTCTTTGAATGAAAGATCAAAAGTATAAACAAAGCTGACTTCTTTGCTCATATTTACCAAGGGTGTCTATATTTTTGGCAACCACTATTCAAAGGAAAAGTAGAAATATGCAAACATTTATTTCAGTACATTACATCTCTGCAAAATTGTATTTCTTTCTTTATTTTGTGGAACACCAAAGGAGAAGTTTAGCAGAATGACAGGGCTGTTCTTTTCCATACAATGAAAGTGGACGGAAACAAGGGCGGTTAAGCTCCAAAAGTAAATGCCATATAAGTGGGGGTGGGTATCGTTCAAAAATATCAATACCGATACCTTGACTTCGATACCGGTTCATAAACTATACTTTTTTCGATACTTTGGTTGAGAAAAAAACAAACTCAGCTGGATTTAATAGATTAATGGGAAAACGAGCCAAATATCGTCATGACCTGGTCAAAGGTATCAGCTATTGGCGATCACTTTGACTATCATTGATCCTGAGATATAATTTGTTTGCTCAACCCGAATGTGCATTTCTCTCTATAAATTAACTAAATGTTCAGACAGCCTCTTGCTGTTTTTTTCCGACACATTCAGTATCATTACAGATTTTCCTGGTGTCGCGGCAGCTCGCTTCGTGCGTGCGCTTGTAAAAATTAGATTTTAAAGTCTTTTACTCATTATTACGGTTTAGTATTTCTCTGTAATGTAGAACAGTGTTATCAATGTTACTTATAACATTTGTTCTCAGCCCTGGAAATCAAACAATTTTCTGATACTAGTGTTTTTCCTTGATGCCTAAGCACAGCCAATCACCAGCGCAATTTAGATTTGGGCACATCTAGCATGCTAGATGCTTATCATTGACGTTGATGAGATTAACCCCTTAGGTATCGAAATTTGGTACCGAACGATAAGACATTTTTCGATACTTGTTTGTTTAGAGGCAATTCGGTCGGTGCCTAAAATGTAAGTAGTCCAGATGACTTGTGTGCAATATTCAAAGTCTTCTGGAGCCAAAAGTTGTTTAGCTGAAAATCTTGCCTTGAAAATGTTGCTTTACAGCTGTTGTCACCATTCACTTTTTTTTTTTTATGGAAAAGAGCAGCTGTGACATAATGCTATGCATTTCTCAGTTTGTGTCCCAAGGAATGATGTAAATCATACAGGTTTCAAAAGACATGAGAGTAAGTAAATTATGACAGAACTTTTTTTTTGGTGAACCAAGTGAGCTAGTAGAGACCAAGCAAAACTTTCTCTGTGGACTGTCAATTTTTGAAAAATATTTTCAGATTGTATAAAGTTTACTATCCTGTTACCATATCTATATATTTTTCTTATGATATATAAAATCGTGCCCTGTACTTTATGGGTCATCTGTAAAGGCGGATCTTTTAAAACCAGGTGCATCCTCATAACAAAAAAAATCTTCCAGTTTCAGAGTCAGTTTGACAGCCCCTCTGCTCAAATATCCGTTAGTGTTCATCTCCATACAAGAATACTACAACATCTGGCACTAAACTACAGAAACATAAAAAAAAAACTAAACAAGAACAATGTTCACTGATGGAGAATTTTAGTGTTGGAGCCAGAGGGCGTTTTTTAGACTTGAATCAGAGTGATAATTCTCCCCTGTCACCCATTGCACAGGGTTGTAATTACTGTCCCTCTTCTGTGAAAAGCCCTGGACTGATCAGTGTCCCCCTGTTGGCTGTGAACAAATGTCCTGAGAGAATCCAGAGCTCCTGTGGCCTGCTAAAGGGCCCTTGATTTATGAAATTACTGCAAACATGATTGAGGTAGTGGTGATGATTATTGTAATAATAGAGCCACTTGATGAAAAAGAGTCAGCGCTAAACTAGGCATACCTAATGAGGACTCCCAGATTGGGGGATGCTTGTGTGGAAAGTGCTTTACATGAGAATAAGTGTGTCAGTCTCTCTCCCTCTCTCTTGCATGGTAAGAAATAGGAAAGTACTTTGGCTTGGGTGGATGGAATACATAGTGGGAGCGACCAGCATTCCCAAACTATAGCCCTTCCCCCTTATTTTCCCCCTCCTTCCTGCCCCAATCCTTAATTTACTGCCAAATTCTGCTACCCATCATTGCACCTTGGTCAAAATCACATTCAGCAAACATTTTAACTCAACTCCAGTATATCCTAATGACAACATTATTATGAGAGCTGCGCCATGGCCCTCATCAAAAGTTTTGAAATGTCTCAGATGATGCATGTTAAATAACAAAAGAATTTCACATTTGAACTGAAACCCGAACCTCCTAGATATTCAACTTTCTGTCCCAAAAGTCTCCTAAAGTTGGAAACCAGGCTTTTAGAAAAACTTCCTATCTTAAGTCTTAAAGTTAGAGTTCTAAATGAGATTCAGCAATCGTCATGCTTATTAATAGATGTTTCTGTAATATCCCCAAAAACCTGATGAATCTCATCCCCAAGGCATGTCTGCACCCTATCCTGCAACCTCCAGCACCCCCTCCTGCCCAGGCTTGCTGGACCTGGCAGAGCGGGAGTGTTGTTATGAGCTATTGAATAATAGTGACCTTTAATAAAGAAGAGGATCCCCAGACTTCTTTCCCAGACACGCAATGACCTTTCAAACCAGACGAGGGCCAAGAAAGGAGGGGGCAAGGTGCAGGGTTCAAAAGGGGGTGGGGGTTCTCCAGAGTTTCAGACTGTGGACTTTGAACCAGCTAGTCCCGTTGTCCTGTTTTGTGTTTCACTCTGCCAGGGATCTCTTTTATTCCTAGGGTGTCCAGACGTATCGTTTTTCCTGGGACAGTCCTGTATTTAAGCACTTTTCTAGTGCCCAACGTTTTCTGAAAAAAAAATGTTTTTACATTTTACAAATGTCTTGTTTTACCTTGTATTTCCCCTCTCCTAAAATTTCTCTATTGCCTATGTGGCTTTCTTAGTCACGTGAGTATTGTAATCAAAGGTATGGCTTGTAGAACCATTAAAATCACACTGTGTTAATTGAAGTACATGATTGGATTAAACTATCCAATCACAATCCCCTATCAATAGATGTACACAGATGAAATTGCAGCTGGAAAAATGTCAAGGAACCGTGCATATACATTTAATGATGATCTTCAAAAAGAGTTTACATTTCTAAAAAGAAGTCACAGACAGAGCCTAGTAAAGTGAGGTGTGAGATTTGTGGAGCTCGCTTTTCCATCACCCATGTAGACCGCACTGACATCGTGCAGCATGTCCATACAAAAAAGCATGTGGATGCTGCCACACCGTGTTAGCGATTTAAAAAAAAAAATCTCCTACTCCAGAATCCCCACTCTCAGTATTATTGACGAAACCATGCTCTTTGGTGAGTGGGCTTGCGTGAAAATCGTGAAAATTGTAATTCGTCGCATCACTGAGAGGAACATGAACAAAAGAGATGTTTTTTGTGAGCGGGAGAGCAAGACCATCAACTTCGGTGTCTTAACCAAGGTCATGGAGTTTGTTTTATGCCTAGCTGGGACATCTGCGAATGTGTGTTCTCTTTAATGAACACAGCATGGATGCTGGATACATCTTGACTCAGTGTTGCAGTCATGAAGGCAATGCTTTTCGTATGTCTTAAATTTGGACTGAACTGCTCTGCATTTTACGATAAACTCTTGAAAGACAAGCACACGCTGAGAAAATTGCTGCCAGTGAAAAGTACAAGGTGATAACAGTTACAGATGTGGATCCACCCTCTACTTCGTATTGATCTGCATCTAGGTAAGGATTCGTCAATTTCATTTTTGCTGGGAGGGGCTGTCCCATTTCCACAAGCAGGAATCTGGTCACCCTACTTATCCCCCCCTCTCTTTCCCCCTATTTTCATTGTGTGCAGGGAGTGTTCTGCATGCTGAGGTCTGAGCTGCCGAGCCTGAACACTTGCTAATCAATTTTTCTGTGAAGAAGAGTTCTGAGGCAGGTAAAAAAATGCAGCCCGCGTGTTCTGACATCACTGGCTTTGACATTCGTGTCATTTTAGACAACACTAAAGGATTACACCAAACAAGAAGAAAGGCGAGAAAGCAAAACAGTGCCAAAAAGTGAAAGCCACTTTGTTTCTAGACAGCCCCTGCCCCATGAAAAATAAACAGGAAAAAAATACATCATGGCCGACACCTGACACTGAATGCTAAACGGTCACTCCACCCTAGTCATTTGTTTAAAAAACGCTTGAAGTAGGTTGCCATATCCCTTTGTTTTCTCTCTCAGACAAAACAACCCTGTACACTGAACACTGGCCCTTAATGAATACCTATTGTCCAAACACTTCAGCTAACTCAAAGATCCCTTTAAGATGCCCATGAAAAACTGTGTTAGAGATAAAGACTCAGGTCTGTGTGACATTTCCTCCAAGAAAAGGAGGTAAACTCCTTAAGACTATGCAGACGCTGAAGGTCATGTAAATTTTCCTTTTCTTTACTCCCATATCATCACTTCAAATTCAATAGCATGCTTATGAGAGCCAAACAGAATGATCATGTTAGCACTAAACTAAGCAATGCTTTATTTTATATATCATTATTTGCTTTTGTTTTTCCTTTTATAGTACATTGTCTGTATGTAGGCCTACACTATCAATTTATATAATTTAAATGGATAGGGTGAAATGATTCATCATGTGGCCTTTAAATTTTGTTTGCATTGAATGAAGAAGGAAAATACTTTAAGAAACACAGAAGAACCGGTAATACAAACTTTGAGAATTTTAGTCTTTATCACACAATCTAGTATATATAATATGACGCACATATACTATACCTGACAGCTGGTATTTCTTTGTAGTTTTATTCATGTGTGTGCAGGTGTGCTCTATACTGGATATGACATGAGGGTGTACGACAACTAGTTCACTTTATTTCACACTATGCACTTTAGATTCCACAGATTGACCTTAGTCAACCAGTACAGTGTGTGTACATTTGTACAGTGTGCACAGTGTAGGTAACTGGCCCACAATCTTCATAGGCACCAGTGGCTAATCTAATTGCTTGCAGCATGACAATTGAAATGGAGAGCGGAGGAAATCTCAGGCAGTATTGATCATATATTGGCCTTTATTTCATCAAGCACCTCTCCTTCTTTTGCTGTGTATGAGTGCACTTGTGTGTCAGAATGTATGAGTGTGTGAGTGTTTGATTCTTGATCAATAATTGTCCCCTTGTGAGCCCCTGTCTGGCCGGTTGAGTGGTCGCTCTATGGTAGGACGAGGTCTTCAGCAAACGGCTATGCCCAGCTCCCCTCCCACGAGAGGGGGAGAGACCCGAGACCTTAGACCCCTTTCAGCTTCATCTTCAATCTATCCTGTCCACTACTGTCTTAGACACTCAGTGACATCCATAGACATGTGTTACACACACGCACGCATGCACGCACGCGCGCGCGTTAGTGTGGCTTTCCTTATGAGGACTCTCCATAGACATAATTATTTTTATACTGTATTAACTATACTGTAGATTATATCCCCTTAACCCTAACCATTCTGCAATTTTACATAAAAAAAAAAAAATAAATAAAAAAAAACATTGTTTAGTATGTCCTCATAAACCACATTTATATCATAAACCCTTTAAATACTACACTGTAATTACCTAAACATTATCATTATTAATAAGCATAAACATAAGCATGATTGAACATTCAATAAGAGACACAAAAAACAAATTCAACCACAGGTTGACTCACCATTGAGTAGGTATTAGGTAAATATAACTATTCTATAAAATAAATTATAACATTTTGTTATGGAAAAAAGTTGCCTAAACACATTTAGAATCTATAACTAAAACTGCCATCATTATAATACAATCTTATTAGACTACTGTGTCCCATATACAGTATACTGTGGTATTTTAAGTGAAATTTCATGTGAAAACTAGTTACTATAGTTTGTGTTGCTACAGTATGTAGCATTACAGTATGTTTTCGTCTTTTCCTCACCAGTGCTGTTTTGAACGCCAGGGCTGTTTGGCCTTAAGAGATGTTTGACACTCTCCATAGTGGTTTAAAAATGAGTCTCACAGGTTTTGGTCTGCGGCACACTGTTTTGTGTCATTCGCTCTGGACAGTCCAGTCAAGCCAGATGTATGAAGCGTCCAGACAAGTGCGAGGATGTGTGCGAGTCTTGCCGCTTACAATTGAGAAGCAAATTTAGTGCTTCAAATAAAAAGTGATAAACCACTGAACATTTTAAGCTGGGGAGCCTACACACTAGCTCATCTTATTATGAAGTAAGCGCAGTCATCATTCTAACATACCTGTGAGAAGTGGCCATTTATCACAAAATCATGCAAGAAAAGAGTCGGTGGTTCTGCTTGGCCCCCTTTCTGTAAAGGGCCCTTAGAATCATCGTCGATTTCATGGGGGGGCTAATTTCATCATAACAACGGCACCACTGCTCGTGCCTTTGACAATTCTTCCGGCATCCCTCCACCTACCCATCTCCACATTTGCATTTCAAAAGACCTATACCAATTATTATTTATTGCTTGTGTGGGAAGGTGGGATGCCGGAAGAGCTCAAGCCCAGTCCGGTGCTAGAGTCTGTGAGTTGAAGTCAAGAACCGGATCTGTTTGATTCCTGAACAAATCATTCAGACTGGTTTTGTGAACTGACCGCACATCATTACTTCCCTCATGAGCTTTTATGAATGTGCAGAGTAAATTTGACTGTAATTTCAATCTGTTCTTGACACAAAACCAATGTCTGTTTTCAGAAGAATTTTAGTAGATAAAATGTCTCCTTTCGTGTTTCACAGAAAAAGGAAGCCACTGGTTTGGAACAACAATATCATGAGGTGAGTAATGATGAAAGATTTGGGTAAACTATTTCATATTAAGAAAGACTTACCTCAAGATGTTTCCTCTGGTTAGAAGTTGAATCTTTTGGAGGGAATTGCAGTTTAGTTGTTGGCAAACACAATACATTTTGAAAGTAAATTTTCTATTTCCATGACACAAACACATCGTGGCTCCTTCATTCTCTTAAATTAGGCGGCACACTTTTTGAAGGCGAGGGAGAACTATATAGGAAATGGCCTGCACTGAATGGCCTTCTTGCATTCATTTTTGAACAGAATAGAGTAAAAATGTATAAAACAGATGTCAGTAAAGTTCAAAGTACTCTCTTATGTAGGCTAATCTATATGTTTTTAATGTAACTGTTATCTAAACTATAAATTGCAACTTTTACAGAATACAGTCAATCATATTTTTTATTTTAAATTTGTAATGTTCTGTAATGAATCAATAAATATTTATCTTTTCCGTTCCATTTGAAAACCGATTCTTTACAATGAATCAAAGTTATTGCCTTAGTTCGTTCGATCGGCTCTAAAGCTGTATGATGTTACAAAAACAGCAGTGTATCATTTAGTCGCACTACCCCACTACTCGTTAGAAAAGTTATTTGTTATTTGTATTTTTTTTAATTTACAAAAAGTTAAATAACTTTAAATACACATTTTAGCACAACATTCTTCTCATGGACTTGTGCTAATTATGAGTTATGTACACTCCATTTACATATACTGCTGCACATTTGTACCTAAAGTCTCACTAGATGGCTGCTGTTGCTTTATTGTCTTCATGGCTGTGAGATTGCCAGTGTGTGACATCAGTTGAGGAGCTAAAAATTATACTTTAAAGCCAGCTTTTCTTTCACTCCTTTCCTCTTTTTTGCCCACTGACTCATTAAAGCTGGCCTATTCTTTAACCATTGTCGTGATTGCTTCTTTTTCTTCATCTTTTTTTAAACATCCTCTGTGCCCTGGTTTGACTTTATGGTGCATCTCCTAAACTGCTGGATTATCTTTATCCTGCACTATCTCTCTCATTCTCTTTCTCTTTCATTTTGCCGGTGAGATCCAGGAATATATTTCTAATCAGATGTCTGAAAAAAGAAAGTGAGAGAAAGATAGAAAGGAAAAGAATGACTAATTGAAGCAAGGGATTTCTCCTGATCTGTACTCCGTCGGCTGTACTTACAGCTCAGTCAACTTGCTCTTCATTTCCATGCCTTTATCTGAGAGCTGAAGGAGAACACTCACAGTATCTGGAACATTCTGCTCTTTCACTGTTCATACTGATCCTACTGCTGTGAATGTCGTCCACACACACAGACAGCTCTGTCCAGAAGAGGTGGTTTAGAGAGAATATATAACACCACTTTCCTTGCTCTTATAGATACACTATAAAGACATAGTCTAACACAAAGGAAACGCCATATATCCCTATTTTTTTCCTCTTTTGGAAAGTCATGAAATATTGTATTTTTCTTTAGCTGTTAGAGCAAATAAGAAATACAAAATAATATTAGCTATGGTCCCCTACGTATATACCGCTGTATACGTTTTTCCTGCTATAGTTTACTGCCATGTTCCAATCAGAGAGAGAGAGAGAGAGAGAGAGAGAGAGAGAGAGAGAGAGAGAGAGAGAGAGAGAGAGAGAGAGAGAGAGAGAGAGAGAGAGAGAGAGAGAGAGAGAGAGAGAGAGAGAGAGAGAGAGAGAGAGAGAGAGAGAGAGAGAGAGAGAGAGAGAGAGAGAGAGAGAGAGAGAGAAGGCAGGTTAGATGGATTGGTCCGCATGGATACAGTGCTGACAAGGGTGCCATTAAGAGTGCTTAAATTAATACAGAGATGAGGTGAACATGGGTGAGAAAAAGGAGGGAAAAATATAGCGGAAGGTCTGGTCATTCTTCAGCTATGCGGTGGGGAGAGGGAGGTCGGCCGGTCTCCTCTGATAAGGCAGTTTGTGGAAATCTGAAGGGGTGAGCCGTTTGTTGCTTCTTTCCCCTTTTTTCATAATTTCCTTCAGCGTAGTTACCCAAGAGGCCATGGTCAGCCATGGCAGGCCGATAAGGAAATAAGGGGCGAGATAAATGTGTGTGAGGGGGGCCATGGGGAGTACAGCCAGGCAGGATAGAAACCAGCAGAATAAACAAAGTAGCGTCCTGCTCTCTGTTAAAGAGATTAATTGCAGTGGTGACACCTTTGCCATTGACAGGCATCAACAAGGAACTCGTCTTTGACTTGGTCTCATTGTGTGGAGGAGCAGGATGCGTGTTGGTTCATTGAGAAGCCCCGTCTCACTGCGCTGGGAGCAGATGCTGCTCATTGGCAGGCTTTCCAGCCCTTATACGAATGTTAAAACTCGCATAACAAAAGAGCCTTTTGACAGCTTGACAAGCCTTACAAAGTCACAGATATTAAAAATGTACATCCATTCATTATTGCCCACAGTTGATTTTAAAGTTATGGTTGAAAAAATGGAGGCTTTGCACAGGGTTCCTCTCTAACTGTTTGGAGTGTTCCAGTTAGAGTGGATGTAACAATTTATTGCTTTCAAAAGATTATTTTGATTATAATGAATAGGAATAATCTATTTGAACAAATAAATAGTTTAAAATAGTATAATGAACAATATCACATAAACAAGAGTGCTGTTGTACTGATTATCAGCATGGCTGTGATTCGGCCATAGGCACAAAGCCACATTTTAGATAAAAAAGGGACAGTTATTTTGTTTATTTTTGCTTCGCCAATGAAAAAAGTTCCAAAAGAAGTCAAAGCAGGATCAGTCGCGTGTCTCAGAGAAACACACAACCAGGAAGTCTGAAAAGCTGTGAACACAGACAAGCAAAGTGATAGCAAGAGTGAAATGTCCAAGTGCTGTGTTATGTCCAAGTGAAATTTAACAATTTCAGTTACTCTTAACTACAGTGCATCCGGAAAGTATTCACAGCGCTTCACTTTTTCCACATTTTGTTATGTTATAGCCTTATTCCAAAATGTATTAAATTCATAATTTTCCCAAACAATACCCCATAATGACAATGTGAAAGAAGTTTGTTTGAAATCTTGAATTTAAAAATGTACATAAGTATTCACAGCCTTTTCTCAATACTATGTTGAAGCAAATTTGGCACCAATTACAGCCTCAAGTCTTTGAGTATGATGCTACAAGCTTGACACCTATTTTGGGCAGTTTCTCCTATTCTTCTTTGCAGGACCTCTCAAGCTCCATCAGGTTGGATGGGGAGCGTCGGTGCACAGCCAATTTCAGATCTCTCAAGAGATGTTCAATCAGGTTCAAGTCTGGGATCTGGCTGGGCCACTCAAGGACATTCACAGAGTTGTCCAGTAGCCACTCCTTTGTTATCTTGGCTGTGTGCTTAAGGTCGTCGTCCTGTTGGATGATGAACCTTCGCCCCAGTCTGAGATCCAGAGCGCTCTGGAGCAGGTTTTCATCAAGAATGTCTCTGTACATTGCTGCATTTATCTTTCCCTCGATCCCGACTAGTCTCCCAGTTCCTGAAAATCATCCCCACAGCATGATGCTGCCAACACCATACTTCACTGTAGGGATGGTATTGGGTAGGTGATGAGCAGTGCCCGGTTTCCTCCAGACATGACGCTTGCCATTCAGGACAAATAGTTCAATATTTGTTTCATCAGACCAGAGAACTTTGTTTCATATATTCTGAGAGTCCTTCAGGTGCCTTTTGGCAAACTCCAGGTGGGCTGTCATGTGCCTTTTACTGAGGAGTAGCTTCTGTCTGGCCACTCTACCATACAGGCCTGATTGTTGGAGTGCTGCAGTGATGTTTGTTCTTCTGGAAGGTTCTCCTCTCTCCACAGAGAAACGCTGGAGCTCTGTCAGAGTGACCATCGGGTTCTTGGTCACCTCCCTGACTAAGGCCCTTCTCCCCCGATCGCTCAGTTTGGCCGGGTGGACAGCTCTAGGAAGAGTCCTGGTGGTTCCAAACTTCTTCCAGTAACGGATGGAGGCCACTGTGCTCATTGGGACCTTCAATGCAACAGAATTTTTTCTGTACCCTTCCCCAGATCTGTGCCTCAATACAATCCTGTCCTGGAGGTCTACAGACAATTCCTTGGACTTCATGGCTTGGTTTGTGTTCTGACATGCACTGTTAACTGTGGGAGCTTATATAGACAGGTGTGTGCCTTTCCAAATCATGTCCAATCAATTGAATTTACCACAGGGGGACTCCAATCAAGATTTCAAACAAACTTCTTTCACGTTGTCATTATGGGGTATTGTTTGCAGAATTTTGAGGAAAATAATGAATTAAATCAATTTTGGAATGAGGCTGTAACATAACAAAATGTGGAAAAAGTGAAGCGCTGTGAATACTTTACGGATGCACTGTGTTCCGTTAATTCACGCTTCCTTTTAGTCATTTTGAGGAATAAATATTTGTAATTCTTATTATATTTACTGCCCTTAGCAGTCTGTTACCCAAATGATGAAATAATTTCTTATTTTAACAAAACAAATTCTTGCCAATGGTGTGTTTACACAGACTTTTTAATTAAGGTATTTTATTCATAACTCTAAGTAATGAATTACTTTGATTTAAGTCTCACAAATCTTCAGTACACTTAACATAATAACAATTCTTTGTTTATTTGGAGTTGGACATGACGAAATGAATGACTTGCAGTTCAGTAAGTTTTTAATTCACTTAAAATTTGTATAGTGGTAGCACATCATTTTTTGCTGTTGATTCAAAAGTACAGACTCTTACGGGTAATTTGTTCTGGAATTATGCTATACTGTTCGCACTGCAGGTTTCGTGTGGTAAATTCAAAAGTTCTGGCTCATAAAAGTAATTCGTTCAGGAATATAACTACACTGGTTGCTGTATGTTTTGTGCTGCTGACTTAATATTGGTATTGCAGTGCCTCTTAGTGGTAGCAGAAAACACTGAGGATTTTGCTGTGTCCACATTGGAGGAAGAATGCAGGTTTGGAAACCATTAATGGAACCGAAAATCAAATTATAGAGACTGATTGGGAACACACTTCATAGTTAGCAACTGCACGCATCTTTCAAATAGTGCTTCTCATGCGCAGCACACGGGAGACTCGACTCGCAACTGACTTCTGTACAGGTGATGTGAGTCAAACGACACGATACTCTAAAGGATGAAACATACTTTACTCAAGTACGTGAACGCAGACGAATCTTGTAATGCAAGTTTGATTTCCCACGTCGTTGTGTTCTGAAATGTGTCAGATGTGCATTCTCATTGCATTATAGTTCCTACGGTGAGTATTCTCATCCATGCCAACTACTGTAATGGCAGAGCAACAGTTCAAAGAGAATATTCCTGAGCAAGTAAGGAAAAGTCAGAATTTTTATTAGGGATGCACTGATCCTGGATCAGTATCGGCTCCGATATTGACGTTTTTAGACAGATCGGGTATCGGTCCAAGTAGCCTGATCCAAAACACAAAGGCTGTGTTTAAGAAGTAAATATACACAGGTACTATGCATGTGCAGTGTGTGAATGGCGCTGCTCTATTGAAACACAAACAACATGCGTGAGGCGGACACTGCTATTTTCAGCCTTGAGAGATCGCAGCTATTTATATGATAGCTGCGTAAGTGAGCGCTACTCACGAACAACATCACAGATGTAGATGATCAGTAGTTCGACTCACTGAAAATATGTATTTAGAATGGCAAAGGAAGAGTATTTTACCAGAATTTGAATAAGAAACTAATTAAACTACTGTGAAGTAGCCCACAAACAGACACTTACAGGACTTCCTGGAGTGTTAGGATAATCAAAATAAAAGCTTGACGTTTTTAAAGTTAAAAGTGCACGATTGAAATATATTACTGTTGTATTTTAAAATTCTAAAAGTCAATAATAATAATAATAATTATTATTATTATGATTTATTATTATTATCATTATTATTTGTTTACAAATTATAACAATATTTAAGTTGAATGGGTTCCAAAAAATAACTGTGTGAATGAAAAGTGAAATTGATATCTTACAACTAAATTGAACAAAAAACAGATCTGAATCCTTTAAAGACCAGATTGAATTTGAAAAAAAAAAAAAGTGCATAGAAAACTGGCTTCTTTTTTTCTGAAGTAGGAATTACTGTTATTTTTGCTGCTACGTTATCCAGTAGAATAGTTAACAATACAATTTGTCTTAATAGTCTATACATTTACATTGAAATAATGTGTAATTAGAAGTTTGTGTTTCTGTACTTATAAAAGAGTTCCCCCAATTAGTTTCACACAATGATGATATTCTAATCTGATTGTGCAAACAACAACACTGGTATAGGATCGGGATCTGTATCGGCCGATATTGAGATTTCAGAAATCAGAATTGGAAAGTAGGTTTGTTCCCGCCTCTGTAACGCATGAACGCACGTTATGTATGTTCAACCGTCCACGTTGTAGCATCTGGAGGAATCAATGAAGGATAATCATTAACTCAGCAGGTTCATGAAAACAAGAACTTACTGTTCCAACTCCCCTAATTACTGCAATAGTGCCAACTAGTCTCCACGAGCACAATAAATGGTCTGTGATAGGACAATGAACGATTGACAGAGAGACACTCCCGCTATTGACAGAGGATCCTCGTGGTGCTTTCTAAAAACCCCGCACATGTGACACCCTGTGCTTCACCACGTGAGAAAAGGGCACGTGAGAAGTTGGCAACAGAGAATATGTGTGTCTTTCAGTTTTAAACTTAGAAATGTATGTCTAATGAAATATGTTTTAATCCCTGTGTGTTTATTTGTCTGATGATTAGATCAAAACTAGTAGAATTGTTTAACGTGTGTAGAAAACTCTGAGGCTTGATATTTAATAGCCGAAAAGTGTATATTCCTTTTAAGTGATACCAAACACATTTTTCTTGGTATCAAATTAAACCTTACGATTTGTCCTAGCTGAATATAATTATAAGACCACCTTAGAAGCGTGTTCTGCTAGGTTTTTACCATCTTTTGAGTTATTCAAACCAAAGCCGGACCCGGTCATAAATAACATGCAAATGAGCCTTGACTGGACAAAGGAATCCTCTCGCGCCCAAAATGGAGGAATCTCATTGGATCAATCCTCCCAAGGGGGTTGTGACCTCCCTACCTTTAAAAGTCAGGACCGGCATTCAAACTCTCTTACTTCAACTCTTTTGCTGCGCTCTTCAACCTCCCTTGGACTTCTCCCGGACCTCTTCAAGCCATCTTACATCTCTCACTTCTTCTCCCGATCTTCTGCAACCCTCCGGAACGCTCGCCAACTATTCAACAAGTATTCCTAAGACGCATTAGAACTTCTTGGAACAACCCTTCAATTCCTCTTCAAGTGAGTTTCAACTCCACGCGCTGTTAACACCAAACCGAAATCCTCCATCTCACGGACGCCCCAAGGACACGGCATACACGCAGCCTTAGCCACACGCAAAGGCCTATTTGTGCAAGTATTTCCATTGAAATTCAAATGCATCACAGTGTGTAATTTCCTTGCTGGCTTCAAAGGGTTAATTGTTGTAATAAGTTTGCCATACCTCTAATAATTCTTTACTTTCCCTTACTGCATTTATTTTGTTTATTTTATGTTTATTCTATGTTACATGTATGTTTGTCAAGTGTAGTGATGTATCATAGTGCCTTGTATTAAAATCAATTATACGTGTAATTGCCTGTGTTTGTTGGTCATAAAACAAAGCCTCTTTAATGTGCGATTTTAAGCTACGAGCTGATATTATCAAAGTAAGTTAACGTGCTTTTGATGAGTGAGCTTATAACTAGGAATAACCCCTCTGGAGAATTGATCAAAAGTACCAAATAAAGTGGTTCGGCGGACGAACTGACTGGTTGTGGTAGCCTACGGGTCAATTCCATTGAGGTGTTATTAAAATTAATATAGCCTGTCTGCATATGATGTATATTCCTAATTAATCATAATTCGTTGTGTTTATCTATATATATTTGAAGGCAGACTCTTGGACTATATAAGCCCTTTTTGGGGCGTTTTACATGTATTGGTGTCCGGGTCACATCGTATGATTGATCATTGATTACTATCAGTAATATTGGTCATACATTCCCCAAACCTGACCTGCATACCCTACAACGTGTTGGCACTGCGGTGGTCAAGCACTCCCATCTGTGTTCATGTACTTGCGTACAATATGTTTCGGCCTTAATGAGAATAAATACAGATAGCACACACACACATTTTGGGTAAAATAGTAAGTTTTCTTTTATATTAAACATATTAAACAACACAAGAAACATTGATAAATTCTCAATAAGTCTTTACAATTATAAAAATATTAAAAGTGGCATAGCTATGGTATTGTTCAAAATGTACAAACATTTAGTTTAAAGTTTCACCCTTCATGTCTCTGAAATACATTGAAAACATTTGTCTAAGCGGTTTCTTTTGCTGTGATATTTTACTCAGAGGGTAATGCTCAGAAAGCAAACCCTCTGTCTTTAGACATCTTGGAAAAAAAAAAATAGAACAACCAGCGGAACACAAAGAATGACTTATATCCTTTTTCATGCCCCAAACTTTTCAGCAGCTTCTTAAAATGCTTTCTGCCAAAGAAATACTATGGAGTCTGGTCACATTGCATGTGGTGTTTATTTTCACTCTCGGGCCTGTGAGAGAGTCAAAAGTATGCATGAGCTCTGTGCTGGGGTGATGCTGTGGTCACAACCATAAGACTGTGGAGGGCTTCAGGCTCTCAGTTTGATGGAACCACCGGCCCCTGTTTCCATCTAGGGCTGTGTTGATTCCATCAAATATCGACATATTGCAATATTTTTCTCACAATATTGTATTGATACTTAGATCCATGTATTATGTTATATCGTGATATATTCAGTGCAGTTAGAGATGCTTTTATGAGGCATGAAAAAGACTGAAACTGATCCTGCAGGATTTACGATTTTTCTTATTTACATGCTGGACCTCTCTCATGCGTTCTTTATTTGTACGATCCCAATGTAAATTCTTAAAATGCCAAGATTGCTCTTTCTTTCTATCTGCAATCATATGTGTGTAAATACTTCCCATATGCTAAAACAATTTCTGTGATTAGTCACTGTCTTGTAATTTTGCTTTTTAGATTTCTCTCATCAGTGTTTGAGTGGTGTAGTGGCGAAGAAGTTCAGCACAGAGATATTTTCACTATGTGCTGAAAGTAAAAGCTTAGTCTCTTTCTGTGTGATTTGAGTCTTAAGACTAGATCCAAGCAAACCATTTGTTAAATAATGTCTCTTTTAAAATCCTGTTTTCTACAGTCAATTATTTATATATATCTAAAAAATAAACATTTAATTGTAATCACACATAGTAGGAATGCTGTAAAGAAGCCATTTGACCAAACAAACACTACTGTCAGATTCCATGCCAAAGGTCTTAAAGAGACCATTTTAGCACTTGTTCTACATATCTATAGTCTATAAGTAAATACTTGTAAATATTACAAATTAGGCATGTAAACAATAAACATGTAACAACATACTGAATCGCGACATGTGTATCACAACACATATCCTATCGTGAGGTGGCTGGCGATACCTAGCCCTCTTTCCTCCCCTTTCAGGGGAGCTTGCATTGTCGTTTTGGCTTTTCTGCTCTATGTATCCCCTCACTCTACCCCCACTGCCAGCACATCCTCTGGGGCCAGTTTCATTCAAGATGTCCTTTTAACACTTGGCTGAGCACGGTGGTCCGTGCAGACCAGTCTAGTTCCTGATTCTCAGAAAATAGAACACCTGTGTTACAATAAATGTCTTAGAATAAACCTCAGGCCCACCAGCTAAATACAGTGAGTATCAAATGCAAAACAGTACCTGCTCCTTGTGGTGGCTTTTATCCTATAAAATGTTTGCAGTATGTACACACTATTTTACAGAAAAATATACAGGCCACTTATTACTTCAATATTGTCTTCAATGAAATAATGTAGCTTCCTGCAAACCTCAAATTATATATATATATATATATATATATATATATATATATATATATATATATATATATATATATATATATTATATTTATTAATTTATTTGGCCTATGCACCATATATCTACACCTTTTGGACTAGTTAAAGGTATAGTTAGCCCAAATATGATAATTGTATGATCTTTTACTCACCCTCATTTGGTTCCAAACCTGTATGAATTTCTTCTGTGGAACACAAAAAGAGATGTTCGACAGAATGTCAGTCTTAGTCAGCATTCACTTTCGTTGCATCTTCTTTCCATGCAGTGCAAGTGAATAGTGACTCAGGGTTGCATCCTGCCGAGCTAACAAATCCTGTTCTGTTCCACAGTGAAAAGCATGTCATACGTGTTTGGAACAACATGAGGGTGAGTAATAGTGAAAATATTTAACATTTTGGGTGAACTATCCCTTTAAGAAATACGATTGAGTTTTCCCAAAAATTCTTCCTAGGAAAAAGGTCATTTTTTTATAAGAAGTACATGACCTTAATATCCACAACCAGACCTTCAAAATGTCTCCTTTTGACATAGACGTATTTCATGCTTTGTCTCCCAAGTAAACCTCCAGATAAGCTCCTAAAGTGAACAGAATGTAAGATCCACCCCTTTCACACTGTGGGAAATGTAGGTAAGCTCATTTCAGGTCAAATTAGAATCATATTGAATCACTTTTGCATTGCAAAATCCTCAAGAGTTTGATTGCATTTAAAGTGCCTAATTAAAAAAATTTAATGAAAATTATTTATTTTTATGGCAGTATGTAAATGTTCGATTATTTGCTGTATGACTTCAGGCACAAGAAGCTGAGCATTTGGGCACTGGGGGGTGGTGTGTAAATGTGTGTGAGGTTTCTCCTCTTGGGCTTCTGGAGTGTCAACACAGTCTTGGGGGCTGGTGGCAGGGTCTCACAGCTTATATGTTCATGTAAGCACTTGCAGGCTGAATATTATCTGCTCTTATCGGGCTTCAGACTGTCCTCGGAACACTACGCCTGCTCCACCGGTCCCTTATCTGGCCCAACACCACACTCTCAGCCCCTGGCCACATTGACGCAACACTAGATGGGTGTATGTGTGCACATGTGAGCATTTGTATGTGTGTGCTGTTGACACACAAGTAACTACAGAACGATAAGATATACACAAAGCTACATATCTCGCCCATTAAAACTGACCCTTACTTCACAAGCACACACACGGGGACCATCATAACGAGACCGATCTCATTTAATCCTGTGACTGTGGCAACTTTTTTGCAAAATGATATTACATTGCTCCTTACGTGTATTGTGGCAGTTTCAACGTGAAGCTTCCTTTTGAGTGTTGTCCATTGAGTGGCGCAAAAAAACTAAACTACCTTCCTACCCTAAACTTTAAACCTTAAACTTCAGTAACTGATAGTGCCATAAAAAGCAAATATTTGATGAGAAACAGATGAGAATTTTAAAGAAATTGTTAATCCAATAATGAAAATTCAGTAATTGTTTACTTACCCCTGTGTTGTTCTAACCCTATATGACAACAAAGCTGCATGCTTTGAGAATCCAGAGAACAGAACTTACTAAACATGCATGAAGAGTTTGTAGCCGAAGAATTGCATTTCTATGCCCAGCATTGTTTTTTTTTTACTTTTGGAAGTATAAGCGGACACGCACAATGCCAAAAATAGAAATCAAGTGAGCGATAGAATGCATGTCGCTCATCACTGCTGGTTAGGACAAAAACTCTGAATACCATAAAAAATATACCTTTTATTGGTTGTTGTTTGCCATGAGACATGGTGTTTGGTTTCCTAGTACTCCATTTAAAAAAAAATAAGGTTGGGCAAATCAATGCATAAATTCTTCAACTACAAACTTTTCAGACATGTTTAGTAAGTTCTGTTCTCTGGTTTGTGTGCAGCTATGTTGTGTTCTTTTGCAACTATCACTATGGCGGACCAGTTTTTAGATAAACAGCTTGAATGCCCCAATGTCACGAGAGTGCAGCGTGAACTGTTGCTCTTGTGCAAGGTGCACTGTTGCTCTTGGTAGTCAACATAAACTGCCAATGAATGACATCACTGAGCTCAAATTTTTTATTTTGTTATTTATTTATTTTTATTTTTACAATTTCTCCCTTTGTGTTGAAGGGGACATATTATGCCAATTTTTACACAATGCAATACAAGTCAAGTCAAGTGGGTTTTATTGTCATTTCTCTATATTCTTCTATATTGCTTATATACATTGGAACGAAATTACTCCAGGACCACGGTGCAACACAGAACAGTATTCAAGACTACATAAAGTGCATTACACAACAGATTGCAGGACAATAAATACTCAGAAGAGAAGTAAATTCACAGGGTAATAAATACCCAGAAATGAGCTGTCTCAGGTGTCCCCAGAATGTGTCTGTCAAGTTTCAGCTCAAAATACCTCACAGATCGTTTATTCTACGATGCCTTTATACCCCTGTTTTGTAGCCCTGTTCTAAATGGGCTGTGTCTGTAGCTTTAAATGCAAAGGAGTTGCTGCTCCCCACACCCCTTTCTGGAAGTGGGCTGTGCCTTTCCTGGTGGTGCCATGGATACCACAGCAACAACAGTGCAGGTGATCTGAAACAGTTAAATTATAAATAAAATGCAGAACACAAGTGAATTGTCTTACTGTATTGTGCATAACAAAGGTCGAGTTCTGAAATATCAAAAACAGCTATAGTTGTCGAAAATACCACTGTCGTTTCATAATCGTTTGGGAAATAATTACTTGTTTTATTACACAGAAATTCTTCATTGCATGACCACTCAAGCGGGACTATATCAATCAGTTTATATCATAAACGAAACCGTGCTATAGTTTCATGAACAGTCCGAGTTTGCACAAGCGGAGCTAATTATGGCGAACTGTGCGCTGCTCACTCAGGTTTTAATGATGGCGGATCTAAGCTACTAGTGCAGATCTCTTTGCCAGCCGTGGGCGGTACCTTTCCCCTTTTGGCGTCATAAGGGGCCGCAAACCTGAAAGGCTCGTTCGGAGACACTGTTTTTATTGATGGGGAAAGGAAAGAAATGAGAGGATGGTTTTACCATATTTTATGGTTGTCTACACACACTGGGAAAAATTTAAAAAGTGGATTTTGCATAATATGTCCCCTTAAAGAAAAGAAAGTCATATAGGGTTATAACTACATGGGGGTGAGTAAACAATTGTTTAATTTTCATTTTTGGGTGAACTATCCCTTTAAGGTTAATGCTTTATTGAAATTTAAATGAATGACCTCCTTATACCCTATGCCTTAAACTTAAATCAAACCGGTAGTGTTAAATGCAAATGTGACATGAAAAATGCGATTGCTATAGCAACCATGTTATTTTGTGGTGTTTCAATGACACTTTTGGCTCACGTGTCATCTTCATGCTCCTCGGGGCTCAAACCATAGTCCTTTGCATCACTTACACAACACTCTGTCAGTTGAGCTCCTGCTCAGTATGATTGCTTTTTAACAAACCTGTAAATGCAAAAAATGTATTTCATAAGATAGCATTGTGTTAGGAACAGGGCAAAAATTTTATATGATAATCTGCACCTAAAAACATTGTTGTTTTAGCATATCTAGTGTTAATTTCACCAGGAAACTGCCACGATACTAACGAGCCATGTAAAAATTATTTTACAACTAAGTATGGTGCTGTTCAAAAGTCTTCACACAAACATTTGTCTTTAGATGGTTTTCTCTATCTTCAGCTTTAGTGTGCCAATATGAAATATAAATGTTTGACTCCCAAACATTCCTTTTGCAAATAGAATAGAAGAACAGGGAGCCCTGTAACAGATGGCATGGGCTCCATAAACCCCGCCCACTGAACATCGAGTCAGTCTTTACATTACATGAAGAGACCGAAGCAATTAAGACAACCAAAATAGATAGAAGGACTGTGAATTCTCCAAGAAACTTTTAACATCCTATCTGCCAACAACCAAGATAAACTGTGTTCAGGTGTACCTAGGAGAATTGGTGCTGTTTTAAAGGCAAATGTGGTCACACTTAATATTGATTTAGCTTTTTTATGTTTACTGGACTTTGTATGACATTAATTAATAAATGAAAACTATTTATGGAATTATTTTGAAGGCACCCTCTCTATGAAACATGTTTCATTAGTGCCTAAAACTTTTGCACAGTACTGTAGGTATAGTAATGTGTTTCTATGAAACCAGGTTTAGAAAAGTCTATATAAGTTTGATCATCTGCTGTGACCTTTGGATTGACTATGTTCTATGCACTATTTTCTCTATAATTATTTACGCCTTCACATTTCATAGACTCTCTCTTCTTCACTTCACTGTTTCCATCTCACAAGAATGAATTACACAAGCTTATACGTCTTTCTCTGTCTCTCTTTGTCTTTCTTTCTCTATTCTTTTTCTCTCTGCTATGCTAGCCACACTCTTTCCCAGAGGGAGCGAGTGCTGTCAGCTCAGTGGCCTCACATCTGGAGCTTCCTGCTAGGCTGGATCGGACTCCCCTCCCTTCAGCTTCCCCCTCCCCCAACCCTGCTCTCACTGCCACTGAGCTGGGCATTATCCTTCAACCCAGCTTCAGAGTGCAGGCTGGCACTCCCTGACACCTTCTTGCCAAAGTCCCTTTCATTTAAATAAGATTAAACACAAATGTGGAGTGGGGGCACAAACACAGGCTGGCCTGGGAGTTGAAGTGATGTTGCAGAGCACTAATCTATTCCTTGGCCAATCTCTGGAAGTAAGAAAGAGGCAGGCTCTGGTCATTTTCTGCACATAGCTTGTCATTCGGTGGTTTCACTCTTCACCGCTGCTTATTATTGATCCCGCACTGTTTAAAGAAATAAAGGCATTGATCTAGATTGGCATGAAAACATCTTTAAAGAAGGAGAGAAATTCTTCTCTGGATATTGATTTATGCACACACTCATACAATCATGCCAACATTAAAGAAAATATTCTGTCATAATTTACCCTAATTTCATTCCAAACCTGTCAAATTTCTTTCTTCTGTGGGAATATCCTTGATGCTATTTTTCCATACAATGATAGTACATGGGGACTGGGTCTGTCATTCTCCCAAATGACAAAAAAGCACCACAAAAGTATTATACAAATGGTCCATACGACCCGAATACCAAGTCTTCTAAAGCCATGCAATAGCTCTGTGTAAGAAACAGACCGAAATTGAATTTGTTTACTGAAAATCTACAATGAAGCACTGAAATGTACTACAGAATGGGCTACTACTATGGACTAAAATATGGAATGTTGGTGACATTTGACTTCTTGCACACTAGAAGCATTTGGTTTACATCGTTTAAAAAAAAAACAATTTGGGGATAGACGGCAGCAGTCCCCATATACTCATTATATGGAACAAAGTGGCCAGGAATTTCTTCAAAAACTCACCTTTTGTCTTAAATTTCTGTTAGTCATACAGGCTTGGACTGACATAAGTGTAAGCAAATGATGAAAGATTTGTTTTAATTTTTGGGTGAACAACCCCCTTAAGTTTAACTTGCTCTCTCCAATACATGCAAAAAAAAATGTTTAAGTTAATTAAAAGATTATAACAACAAGCATTTCCTACCCCTAGGAAAGCCCCTCCATTTTCTCTGCTGAGGTCTTTTTCTGAATATTCAGCATATAAAATACTGCATTAAACAGTGAGCAAACAATGCTCAGCGCATGGATGCTAATGTGCGGGTCAGCGGGACTGCTGAAGAGCGATTGCTGATTTCAGTTGACACAGGTCAGGGAGAAGGACAGTGTTCTGTCTGCAGGGGATCGACCGCTGCCTCCCTGCAGAGCACATCCAAGACTGATTTGCATGGTTGTGTCCAAATGTGAGAGTATGTGTATTTGGACGGAAGATCCAGGGAGCACGAGGTCACTCCAAAAAGCCTGTGCATGGGGCTGCTTGTAAAGGCTGCTCTACCCTGGTCATCATCATCCTTATTAGAATTATTAATATTTCAGATGGAGGCAGGGAAGCTTTGATGCTAGCAACATGTCTCATGTGTTGTGACAATGCCTGTCCCCTGTCTCTATCCCCGGATCCAATCACCTCGATTGCGCCACTGCTCAGATAATGCGGTCAGAGTTAGGGGAAGATAGGATCATGGGTCTTGGTGCAGTCTGCGGCCTGGCCGCAACCCACAGGATATGCTGAATCTGGCATTCATTGCTTTCATGTCAACAATGGAAAACGTTTCATGGCATTTGCATTAATAATATGCATGCATTTGCCGGCTTTTACAAATCATCTCTACAGATATGCGTATTCATGGCGACAAGAGCAAGAAGAAAGAAATGTTTGCACTCTTAATTGCTCAACACAAAAGCAGCAGCTTGTAAACAAACATAAACTTGCTGATGTATTTGCATATTCATGTGGTGAACGTTTTTTTTCCCCTTGGAGGGTGATGAGGCTTGAAGTTATTTATTGTCTTTGACAGTGTGCATTTTTCAGTAAGGGGCCACCTTTTATTGTTTTGGCTCATTTATCACACACACAGACACACACGAGCAACATACACAAAATTATGCACACACAAACACACGCACCTAAAGCAAACTCTCACACTCACACATTCCTTTTTATTAAAGTATGCCTGCTCTTCTTTAAAGCTTAACAATAGTGTTAACTGCTTGGTGTGCTGTTCTTTTATGATCCTCAGCTCCTAAGGCTGTAGTGTTTGAATTTGTCCACCAGGGTGTGTTTAAGCATCCTTGCATACCCCTAAGCACTGACATGCTGCCATAGCTATCAGGGGCCAAAGTTACCATCAAATCATCATCTTTGGAAAGAATATTTATAACATTTTATTTTACTAATTAACTTTCTTTTTTTTTTTTAAGCATATAAACCTCAATAAATCAATTTGCAAATCAATTAACAATTTTATTTTTGTGTTACAAAAATAATGATAATAAAGTCAAAGTACAAGTACAAATCAAATATATTATCTCAAAACAAGCTGTAATTTACTTAGCAAATTTTCATCTAAATGTATCTTGTTTATATATTTGTATGTTTACATATTTACCAGAAAACCATACAAAAATACTAATTAAGAATAGATTTGCAGTGTTAAAATAATAATACATTTAAATTATAATTTTAATTTAATTTAAAATATAGCTGCAAGCAGCAATTGTGGGGCCAAGCACACCAACGTATGGCATGTAAAAAGTGTCACTGGGCATCACTGATTATGACTACGAAAAGCAGTATAAAAACATAGGTAGAATTGCTAAAATAAAAATACAATTAGTTATACATTTTGACCAATAGGTGGCGCAGTTATTGAGTTTGCATGGTTAGGTCAAGGTGTGGTCATTATAACACACTCAGTCATGAAAATATTGCAAAGCATTGCAGAGATACAGCTTCAGATACCTTTTGGCGACTTGCCATCAAATTAGTTGGTGCGCTATTCAAGAACCGTTTTGTGTATCGAAAGCTTTGATAACGTTTTGTCGTGAGTGGCTCTAGAAAATACATGACAAATTTCATACAAATCGGACTTATGGCCTAGGAGGAGTTAGAAAAAGTATGTTTTAAATGAGATTCAAAAAGGCAGAAAAAAGTATGGCCAACTATGGCAAATTTGGTATCAATGTATTCAACATGACCGAAGGAATCTATAGAGACCAGTGCCTGGACGATAGGCCACAATAATCAAACTTTATAATAATATTTATGCATTTCATTTTAACTTTTGACCACAAGGTGGCGCTGGACAAAAAAAATTATAGGTACGCTCAGGGCATTGATGTTGCATGCCGAGTTTCATAACAGTACACAAAGGCGTTTTAAAAATAAGCATTTTACAACAAAATTAAAAATGGCCGACTCCCAAAATGGGAGTTCAACTCAGTATGCCCCAAGGAATCTAAAGAGACCAGCTTTATAATTTTAGGTCAAACTATTCAGGAGTTATAAGCTAAAATGGCTAATTTCATATTTCATGACCTCTAGGTAGCGCAGTCCCGAAACTGTGCAGGTACCCTCAAGTAAATATGGCTATGACATATACCAAGTTTGGTGACAATACAAGTGGCCTCATGACTATTTTGGACTACTCACCATCAAATTCATTAAAGTGTTATATGAGAATGGTTTGGTCTATCAAAAAGCTTTTAATAACTCGACAAATACTAACTAATAACTCGCCATGGCTACACAGTTCGAGATATTAAAAATACGTTCACAATATAGCATCTACAGTATCTTGGCATCATCAATGCCACATTTGGTGAGAATAGCATGATTCTCATGATTATTATTTAAAAGTTCAGAGCCTGCAATTGTCAAAAAATGCACATTAAATCCATTATGGCCAACATCCTGTTGGGAACAGCTAATGAGGGAAATATAATGAGTGAAGTTATCCGGCTTGATGAGAACTATATATGTATCAAGTTTGGTGACTGTAGGTCAAACTGACCCCACCACTTTAGTCAAAAGGTCCGTGACCATGTCTTAGCTTTTTCCTTCGCCTAATGGTCAACAACTCTGATATGTGTGCTGAATTTCATGACATTTTAAGCACATTATCAGCCTGAAAACACTCAAATATACAAATAAAAGAATAATAAAGTTTGATGTATTACCATGGCAACACTATATAAGATATCAAGTATCCTTTCACAAAATTACATCAGTGATGACTTGACATAAGGTTGCCTGAATTTGGTGATAGTCACATTAATTCCCTAGGAGTATTCAAAAGTTCAGTGCCTGCAATTAAAAAAAAAATGCACATTCGATCCAAAATGGCTGACTTCCTGTTGGACAGAGCTAATTAGTGTAATTTTGAAAGTTGTCTGGCTTGATGAAAACAAATATACGTAGCACGTTTGGTGACCTTAGAAGAAACTGACCCCACCACTTTTGTCAAAAGTTGGCACTACAGAGTTGCCCAGCCACATCTACGTGTTAAACTTTTCCCAGGCCCAATGGCCAACAACTCTGATGTGTGTGTGTAAAATATCATGAAAATTCAAGCATGCCAAGTACCTCAAAAACATGGGAATATACATAAAAAGAAATAATGCCACGGCAACACCATTTTCCCAAGAATCCCTTCAGAATTTTTCTACGTCTTGACGTTATAAACATTTTTTTGGAAGCAATTCTGGTAAACATAAGAGGGATGCCACACTTCCTCTAATTGGTGGTGCTACGACCATGACCAACAATAGCCGAATCAATTTAATCAGCCTGCAAGGCCAAATGTACATCTCAATTTTGATGTGAATCACACAATGCATGCAGAAGATATGAGACACTTTGAGACACTTCCTGTTTCCCATTTTTTAACGTTACTTTATCGCGTTGTCATGGCAACACCATTCAATATATTAAAATATGTTTGCAATTTAGCATCGTCAATGTCTCAGCATAATGTCGTCCACATTTGGTACCTGTAACATGAATCCCCTTTGAGGAGTATTTCAAATTTCAGAGCATGCATTTTTCAAACAATCCAAAATGGCCAATGTCCTGTTGGGCAGAGCTTTTGACTGTCAGTGTGAAAGTTGTCCGGCTTGATGAGATCTATATTTGTACAAAGTTTGGTGACTGTAGCTCAAAAGTGATGTGCTACAGAGGCCACCGAACATGCCCATCTTCTAGGTGGCGCTACAGAGCTTCTTCTACACACCTATGTATCAACTTATGCCAAGCCCTAATGGCCAACGACTCTGATGTGCTAATTATCATGAGTTTTTGAGCATGTGAAGTGCCCCAAAAGCCCCCGAAACCTTGAAAAAGTCCAAGCACCATCATTTCCACCTGGTGGCTTTTGGAAAAATTTGCAAGGTTGACACATGCATATGGCATTTGACATTATTCTTTTAACAGAAAAATTGCCCAATGCGACACACATAAAACTTTTAACCCTCAACCAAAATTCTTGGATCTTAACATACCACCAGAAATCATGGGCCATGTCTCCATCTTCTGATTGGCATCGCAAGCAGGTGGGTGTGTCTTTCAGACCAAGCCTATACAATCTAGAGGGGGTCCAATAAAATCTATGTAAAATCTTAAATTGCATAAGTCGTACCCCTGCAGCTCCAGATGTAGACCCGATGCCTTTCAGATTCCTAGCCCACACTCCCTCCTCCAAAACAAAGTTTAGATCTTTCTCTCATAATCTCTTGAGAGAAGCCGAAGATCTGACCCCCAGACCCTGAATTAGCAGAGAGTAATACACTGATGCCTCACGACGATGTAATCACCACTCCCAGAGTATCTGCTGCTTTTGGGGGGTACAGAAATAGTACAGAGCAGGTGGCACAGCTGGATATACCTAAAGAACTGAGATCTGGCAATCCTAAAATGTTGAACCATATTTTCAAAGGATCTCAAAACTCCACTCTCATATAGGTCACGAGCGTATTAACATCCCTCTCCATGGGTGACTGTGGATGTGCGCACGCTGCTGAGGACCCAAGACTCCGCCTTCAGAACAGGCAATAAGGCAGCCCTAAGAACAGCTAGGGCCAAACTGTCCCGGGCAATCAGAGAGGCAAAGCGCACACACACCCAGAGAATCCACAGTCACTTCCAGGACAGCGGTGACACGCGGCGCATGTGGCAGGGTATCCAGGCCATCACCAACTACAGGACAACATCAGTTTCCTGTGACAAAGATGCCTGCCTTCTAGATGTGCTGAACGACTTCTATGCTCGCTTTGGAGTGCAGAACGACGTGGTGGCGAGGAAGACCACCCCTCCTCCCAACGATCAGGTGCTCTGTCTTACCACGGCGGATGTGAGGAAAACTCTATGTAGAGTCAACCCACGGAAGGCTGCTGGACCAGACAACATTCCTGGCAGAGTGCTCAGAGGATGTGCAGACCAGCTAGCAGATGTTCTTACCGATATCTTCAAAATCTCTCTGAGCAGCGCCGTCGTTCCAACGTGCTTCCAGGCCACCACCATCATCCCCACACCAAAGACGTCTTCAGTGTCCTGCCTCAATGACTACCTTCCCGTTGCACTCACACCAATCATCATGAAGTGCTTCGAGAGGCTCGTCATGAGGCACATTAAGACCCAGCTGCCCCCATCACAAGACCCACTGCAGTTTGCGTATCGTCCAAACCATTCAACGGACGACACCATCGCCATCTGGCCCTCACCCACCTAGACAAAAAGGACTCATGTTCGAATGCTGTTCATAGATTTTAGCTCTGCATTCAACACATTAATTTCTCAGCACCTGATTGGAATGCTGAACCTGCTGGGCCTGGACACCTCCCTCTACAACTGGATCCTGGACTTCTTGACTGGGAGACCTCAGTCAGTCCGGATCGGGAACAGCATCTCCACCACACTGAGCACTGGGGCCCCCCAGGGCTGTGTGCTCAGTCCACTGCTGTTCATTCTGCTGACTCACGACTGTGCAGCAATGCACAGCTCGATCCACATCGTCAAGTTCACAGATGACATGACCGTGGTGGGTCTCATCAGCAAGAACGACGAGTCAGCATACAGAGGAGGTGCAGCGGCTAACAGACTGGTGTAGAGCCAACAACCTGTCCTCTGTGGAGATCGTCAAGAGCACCAAATTCCTTGGTGTTCACCTGGCGGAGAACCTCACCTGTTCCCTCAACACCATCTCTATCAACAAGAAAGCCCAGCAGCGTCTCTACTTTCTACGAAGGCTGAGGAAAGCACATCTCCCACCCCCCATTCTCACTACATTCTATAGAGGGACTATTGAGAGCATCCTGAGCAGCTGCATCACTGCCTGGTTTGGGACTTGCACCGTTTCGGACCACAAAGCCCTGGAGAGGATGGTGAGGACAGCTGAGAAGTTCATCGGGGTCTCTCTTCCCTCCATCAAAGACATTTACAAAAAGCAACCAGCATTGCGGACGACCCCACACACCCCTCACACAAACTCTTTACCCTCCTGCCGTCTGGCAAGAGGTACCGAAGCATTCAGGCCCTCACGGCCAGACTGTGTAACAGCTTCTTCCCCTAAGCCATCAGACTCCTCAATACTCAGAGACTGGTTTGACACACACACACACACACACACACACACACACACACACACACACACACACACACACACACACACACACACACACGTCCTGAGTTGCACTTTAATTACTGTCACTTTATAACTGTCTGCATCCTCAATAACTGCTATGTGCAGAGAACACGATATCATAGTATGTTATGTTTACGTTTTTAGAAACTGTCATCTTTTTGCACTACTGTGTACTGGGCGGCGCTGCACTGTCTCTCACTGTGCTTATTGTCCTGTTCATTGTTAGAAATTTCTTGTACTGTCCTGTACTTTTTGCACATGTTTGCACGTATAGGTATATAGGTATTTTATATAGTTATTTTATTTAGTTGTGTAGTCTCATGTGGTTCTGTGTTTGTCCTATGTTGTTTTTATGTAGCACCATGGTCCTGGAGGAACGTTGTCTCGTTTCACTGTGTACTGTACTAACTGTATATGGTTGAAACGAAAATAAAAACCACTTGACTTGACTCAATCCACTCTGTCCAGCAGAAAGGGGACTTATTAAAACATTATTTTGGGTTCCGCCATATTCTCGACGCTACATTTAAATAAATGCCAGAATTAAACACACTGGACACTTATGTCCACACTGAGTGTAAATGAGATATAACGACGTAACTTAACTTCTCCGGTTAGTTTGATAGAAAGGCTTTGCAATGGCAAAATAGGGGCAAGAACTTCCTGTTCAATACAAAACCAGGGAGGGGCTCTCTCAGATGGAAGCGACCAGTGAGCCAAATGTCTGAGACCGAATGCATAATAATAAAACAAAATCTTGGGTAGGCCTAGCCCACCTTTGTCAGTAATTTTTTTTTTAAATCTGCATAAACCCCGCCCACGACAGCGTCATCTGGCGTCCATCCTTCCAAACTCAAACAGTCTACACATGCCTACGAGAGCCCCCGCAACAAGCTTGCCATCGGATTGCTCAAGTCCAGTGTCTCTATACACATTTATTGAGACAGAATTACACAGCAAAAGATAATCTATAAAACAAACTCCAGCCAAGGCAAAATAAACACAAAGAGCATATAGATTCATCATTAAAACTGTCCTGAAAATATATTCCACAATATAAACTCCAAAAAGAACATGCTGATTCTTCAAACAGTCAAATGAGTGTTCAGTGAGCCGGTCCACTAAGCTGCAACATGAGTACAAGCAAATTACTTACTCCAATGACTCTGCATGAAATACCCCACAAAATAAACTCCAGCCAATAGGTGGCACAGCACAAAAAAAAAAAATGCAGGTTCCCCAAACTGTCAAGCGAATGCTCAGTGAGCCTGTCCACTCGGCTGCCACATAAGTGTAAGCAAATGACACATTCACTCCAATGACTTTGCCAGATATTTTCTCAAAATAAACTCCAGCTGATAGGCAGAACCAGCACAAAAAGAGCAATCTTCAAACAGTCAAGCGAATGTTCAGTGAGCCGGTCCACTCGGCTACAACGTGAGTACCACAAGATGGATCCTTTGACTTCATGAAGTAAATAATTTGCTGTTGGCATGGGAATGTTCGAAGGCCATCCCCACATCAGTGCAAAAGCGACCCTCCATTGATGTAAAAGTTTCTTGCGTTCCTGGAATCGAAGTCTGGGAACAAGTAAATGCTGTGGTTCTACCGAGAAAGCCTTCCTTGTGTCATGTAACACAAGATCTTTATCGATGATCTCAGAAATTTAGCCAAACTTAGAAACGTAGTCTTCCTCATCGGATTGCTAAGCCGGAACCCTATGAGCTCTCTCGATTTCCAGCTTATAGCCTGCTATGTCGAGCAGATTCGGAAAGAGCCCATCCAGGAATTCCACCATATTCTGTCCCTCCACTCCTTCTGGGACTCCCACGATATGAACGTATTTCCACCAGCTACGGTTTTCCATGTCCTCTAACTTCTCCCAGACACACTCCAAATCAACCTTGGTTGCTAGTGTATTAGCAGATAATTCCCTCTCCGATGACTCCAGATAATCAATCTGTTTCTCGACATCCCCCACTCTTGTGATAACATCAGTAAATTTCGCCTCTATGGCAGTGATCGATCGATGTATCGCAGCAAGATCCTGCAAGTCAGCAATGGCCTTTGTCAGCATTGCCGACATGTCCACATCTCTCGCCGCATTTTTCGCATCTCCAACTAAATTGACTCCCAGACCGCGGCCTGCTCAGGGGTGTTTGCTTGAGCACATAAGTGTCTTTTAATGTCTCCAGAGCCCGAGGATTTTTAATCTTTGACATGTTGTCCACCAAGAACAGTTATGGAATAGAGTGTACCGAATCTCACCATTCACATGTACGATCCTCGCATGGCATTACGTGACTCCACTTTTGACATTATTCTAAACAATTTTTAAGCAATTTGGGTAAACACAAGGATTATTTTAAAGTCTGTTGTTAGTGCCTCACTTCCTGCTGCCAGGTGGTGGTGCTATGACCATGTCCCAAAATAGATACATTCATGTGATTAGGCCCCAAGACTAAACATGCATCTCAATTTTTATCTAAATCACACATTGCTTATAAAAGAATTTAGACACTTCCTGTTTCCCCATTTTCACAAATTGTAAAATTTAATGCCTTGCCGTGGCAACACAAATCGATATATAAAAAATCTGTTCAAAATTTAGCATCTTCAGTGTCTTGGCATAGTGTTGTCTAAATGTGGTGACAGTCTCATAAATCCCCTAGGAAGAGCATTTAAAAGTTCAGAGACTGTAATAGAAAGAAAGGGCATTCTCTAAAACATTGAACTCTTCCCTCTGAAGTTAGACATGTTGAATATTTTAGTATTTTTAAGTCTTCTCTAAAAACTGACTTTTTTAGGGTTGCATTTCTGTGATTATTATGTGATTTATTATTGTATTATTTTTAAAACATTTCTAATTGCATGTTTTCTTATATTAATGTATTTTAATTTTTCTCTTGTAAAGCACTTTGAGATGCAACATTTAAAGGCGCTATAGAAAATAAAGTTTATTATTATTAATATAAAAAAATAAAAAATGTCCAACTTCCTGTTGGGCGGACCTAATGTCTATAATTATGAAAGTTGTCTGGCTTGATGAGAACTATATTTGTACCAAATTTGGTGACTGCATATGAAAATGGGGTTCTACAGAGGCTGTCTTACATGCCTATTTTAAACCTGTTAACTGTCACTGGCCAACAGGTGGGCCGTTTGTGGCCAAAATACAAATACTTTGTTTTATATCAAAAACAATGTTCACATTCTTTGTTTAAAATTAAATCTTAAAACACTTTATTAAGAGTACTAAATGTATGATTTAATACTAGAATTAAATCTTCTGGAGTCTATGTTGCAATTAGAACATTACAGTGAAAAACATGTTTTAAAATGTTAAGAGAGTGCATTTTTAAAACATGCGACATGTTCTCTGCTTATGATCCAATCCAATGATTGAAGAAAATACAGCATGCATTTCATTAGGCTCATTTTAAGAAAAAACAGCATGTATGAGCAAGTTCTGCGCAAGTTCTGGGCCCTAATAATCATTAGAAGAACAATAGGGTCTCTGCACTTTCAGTGCTTGGGCACTACTAGGGCCCAAGCACTGCATTAGGATTAGTAGGCTTGGGCCCTACTAATCCTTAGAAGAACAATAGTGTTTCCACACTTTTAGTGCTTGTGCCCTAAATATGAACACTAATGAATACAATAGTAGGGGCCTACTCATAGCATTTTAGTCTGCCACCAATATGTTATTATTCAGTAACAATGAGGGTCTATCAATAAGGGTATGCCTCCATCCCCAGAAGAGGTCTGCACAGGCATTAAGTTGAAGATAGCAGGTCTTCAAATCACCAATCAAAAGCTTAGAAACTGCTGAAATATGAATGTAAATCTAGAGCTGCTGTGCTCAGAACAGAGGAAAGCAGCCAGTACAGTAAGCCGAATTTTAATCATGTGATGAGTGACATTTTCATGTACTTCTTACAAGAGAAAAATGTACTTCTTTTCTTAAAAATGACCTTACATGAATTAGTGTAACATATTATTGTCAGGTTGAATCATTACAATTTGTCATATTTAATATTATATGTTATAGTCTTATTGTAATATTTTTTACTTTAATAAAATCTGTTTTAATGTGTATAGTGACCCACATAGTTTTTTTTTTATCTATAACATTTGATTTATTTATTATTCTATTTTATTATAGTTAGGTTTAGACACTGTTGTGACCATGTCAAGTTTTGTCTGGTAACCTAAAATGTGTTATCTAAAGTAACTGAATTTCATTTAAGTAAACAAATACTGACAAAAATCAACCTGGAAAATTAGATTACACGTTTTTTTTTTTATGGTTTAGATCAAGAATAATTCGACCTTGAGGTAACTTTTGTCATTATATGGTAGAAAAATATGCACTTGGAAAGGTAAAAAAATTACCCTGAAAATCAATTGCAGAGTGCAAATTTCACAGCCTAATAAATAAAAGTTGATTTCTGACATTGGTGTACATTCACATACACACACAAAGTATTACAAACTAATAGGCAAACACAAATGAGCCACTCAAGTTTAGACCCAGCACAGACTCATAGTAAAACAACCCAGATTCACAAAAATATACAGTTTCTTGGAATGAAGCCAAGTACTAGTGAGGCTCGTTTGGAAAGCTTTCAGTTAAAAAGCCACTTTTTGGCAGGAGTGGGGGTGGTAGAGCCACAGCAGCGGGTCAGAACTGCTAAACTAAATAATGGTTTAGGGAGAGAGAGAGAACCATTCCTGTAATTATATCTGTCAGCTGACACATAGCCACCCTGACTGCTCTCTCTCGCTCTCTCTCTCAGTTTCAGTTTTGAGGTGCTTTATTGGCACGACAAACATTTTTACATTCGTATTGCCAAAGCGGTTACAGCTGAGCTGCATACAAATAAAATTGCAAAACAAAGACAGTGCAAAACAATGTAAAATATATAAGAAAATATAATTAATAAATGAACATACAATGCATCCTTGACAAACAAGGTTAAAAGGATAATGTTAAATAAAATACATTTGCACAAGTTTAAAGTTGCACATAAAATAAAAATAAAATATTATAAAAAAAATAGAAAGAGACAAAGGAAAGGAGATGCAGACTTTGGTCAGTTCACTCACTGTCCCTCATTCTGTGGCAGACACATATTGTGCTGCTATCGCACAGCAGTCCTTGTTTTCACCTAATAAGATGGGCAGTTTTTTATTGTTTGTTAAATGGTCAAATGTGCTGTGAATATGTTTAATTTTGTGGTAAAACATTTCCCGGATGGCTATGTATTTTGCACATTCAGTTAGAAAATGTAGCTCTGTCTCAATTAGGGATGCACCGATACTACTTTTTAAATTCCGATTCTGATATTGGAAATCTCAGTATCAGCTGATCCTGATCCGATACGGTGTTGTTTTTTTGCATAATCAGTTTAGAATATCTTTACATTCTTGTGTGGAACCAATTGAGTGTACTCTTTAATATTTAAAGAAACACAAACCTCTGACTACACATTATTTAAATATAAATGTATAGCTTATTTATAAAACTTTTAAACCCTCATGCTTTTATTTTGACATTCTCAATCTCCAGGAAGTGTGTCTGTTTGTAGGCAAATTCACAGGAAAATAGCAGTTCCAGTGTCATTCTACATACATAGTATAAGTGAACCGAACTATTGAGCATCTATCTGAGATGTTGTTCATGAGTAGCGTTTTATATTGCGTACTGCATGAAGGTTAAATATAGCCGCATGTGTGTAAACAGAGCAGCCCCATTCACTGACGCCCTGGAGCTGCATGCGCATTTTTTATATTTACTTTATAAAACACAGCCTTTTGTGATTTCACAGAGCTATTCCTCGGATCGATAACCGATCCATCTTAAAACTTCAGTATCGGAGCCGATACCAATCCAGGTATCGGAACGGTGCATCCCTAGTCTCAATTTTGTTTTGATCACAGCGTGTACACAACCTTTCTTCCTGTGTCAGACATGTTTTCCTGTGTCTGCCTATTTATAGAGTGAGGTTGTGTCCACGGAGTCTGTGCCTAATCAAGGTGCTCTCAGGTTTTTTGTCTGCCACTGTGTACAGATAGTCTGCCATGGTGTATTCCAGGGCTCTTCAACTACTTTCTTGGAGGGGCCAGATTATCCAGCTCCTATCTACTTGAATGGGGGAACACCGAAATCTAAAAAACGGTTGGTCAAGATTACGATCAAACAACATATTTCAAATCAGCAGTAAAATCTGATGAAAATCTGGTATCATAAATTGTGCTTCTTTACTTTGGATTAACGTCAACTGTTGGGTGCTAGAGCTTCTTGGTGCGGTGTTCCAATTTCTCCAATTTATTTGAAAAGAAATGGGCCATCTCTGCTAAATAGTCTCTGTTTAAACTCACCATTGATTGCAGAGGCTCGCGCCTGCTAACGCTGAGTTTTGCGCAGAGAGCGCTCTGGTATTTCAGATGGCTAGACAATTTTATCAAAACTCAGTCGGAGGGCCTGGCAAAATTCATTGGTGGGCCAGATTTGGCCCACGGGCCACCAGTTGACTGGCCATGGTGTATTCTCTTTTTATGGTCAGATGGCAGTGCATTTTACTCTGTTGTAGTGTTTAAGTTTCCCAATAAGTGATATAATTATGTTTTATTTGTGCTGTAATTTGGCTGTGTCTAATTAGTTTAGCAATATTGTTCTGGTCCAGGTCTGTAGTGTGATGAGTGTTAGTAGATGTTGGTGAAGCATCAGGACTAAAGCTCCAGACCAGCTGAGAGAGGGGATTGGTTTCTTTGCCTCTTGGTATTGCAGGGCTTAATAATGGTATGAGTGGGGGCCACTGAACTTTAGATGTTTCCAGAATTTGATTGCCCTAACTCTTTCACATAGGGTTGTGGAAAGGCAAAATGCTCGTTCTCATTAAGAACAAACACTAAACGTCCAGTAGGATTCTCCTTTTGTGTTTGATAATAAACATGCAGGTAGGTATTTATGTTAATCCGTTCTCACGCACACGCACATGCATGCACACACCCACCCACCACGCACACATGCACGCACACACAAAAACGAACATACATAATGTAACAATTTCAAACCTGACAAATCACAAGTAACATCGATAAGGTGGATCCACAACTGCTCAACAACGATGAAATAAAACAATTAGAAACAGTCTTAGTTATTAATGGTTTTAACTATTTTTTTTTTTAAATATGTGCAAGTTAATCTACCAGCACACTCTCTGTTATTTATTGGGCAAAGGATCATTCTAACATACGAGAAAGGAATGAGAGAATCTTTTTTAGAATATTTAGACAAAAATCACTTGAAGAGGACATACATAGTTGTTTTAAAAGACAAACTAAGAAAGCAGCATGAAAGACCATATAATGTGATATAGTAGAGAGAGGAGAAATCTTGACAGATGCCTTCACTGAAGAGAAAGGCATAATGTGAGGAATCATAAGCAGAAACACCGGAGCTTCCTGTTAAAGGCGATTAGCGCAGCAGGCAGGGGCTCTTCTTGCCCACACAGCCAGCCTGCATGCGCAGGTGAGAGCAACCAAGCGTGGCCACTCTTCCCCTCCCAGTCCATTTGAGGGTGGATGGGGCCAAGAATAAATGGTGGGAAGAGTTTGGAGCCTTATCGCTGTTTATTCTTAGATTTCAAAACGGGGGGTGGGGGGTGGGGGGCAAATCCCTGTTGCGTTTGATCCCCTCTGGGTCTCGCTCCTGCTTTCCTCTGCCTGCCAATCATTCCTCTTCCCACGAGGCCGAACGCAGGCCTCTCCAAAGGGGAGGCATTAGCAACACCACTTTGGCTCCCCTCTGCAGATTTGTTTATTCCTGTCTGACGGAAACTGATGCATTTTAATATGATCGTTTTTGGAGGCTATTCCTCTTGGTAAATACTTTTTTATAAAAAGTGGTTTATTTACACTTTATGAGGTTTTTTGATATTTTGTCATCATTTGCTCTTCCAGTAAGCTTTCGATAGACACTGCATTGACCTACAAAGCAGACAAAACGATTAAGTGTGTGTGTGTGTGTGTGTGTGTGTGTGTGTGTGTGTGTGTGTGTGTGTGTTTGCAGTGATGGTGTTGTTCAGGGAAATCAGAACCAGGTGGCATGTCCTTTGTGAGGGTAAGGTTTTGTTTTACAAGACTGCTCTCACATATTAGCTAGCTGACTGTGGAACCAATGTGTCCAGGAAACTTTTCCCTTCATGATCAACTTCATCAGTGAACATCAGTTTGTGTGTTATTTCACACAAACCTGCATCTCAAACAAAATCCATTTTAAATCCGAAGAAGCCGTAACCTTGTTGTAAAGGCCAGCATTGCTGTTCGCCAACATTTTAGATACTGTTGTGCATTAGAAACCATGTTTCTTAAAGTAATAGTATCCCAAAAATTGAAAAAGTCGTCGTCATCTACTCCAGCATGTCTTTTTCTTTCTTTCATGGATTACATTTTTGGGTGAACTATCCCTTTAACAAGCTTAACAAGCAAAACGTCTTTGTCAACCAGCTTCAACAGGATGACCTTCCTGGTTTTGCTGGTCCTTCTGCTAGACCATCACCAAACCATCACTAACCAGCATAAGCCAGCCGGAATCAGCATGGAAATCCAAGTTATATTTTTTTCAGCAAGGGTTGATGGACGTCTGTAGTGAAGCCAAATGTTTTTAAAAAAGTATAACCAGCCATTCCCAAGGAGAGAGGATTGATCCAGGTACCGTGAGTCAGAGCCCTGAAGGCCTGCAGCCTGCACAAAGAGAACAGCCTGCCTTTGCCAGAGTCTCCCTGATCTTTCCAGCCCCAGGTCTATTGCACCAGGAGAGCACAAGCCCTGAACCCACCCTAACGATTGGGCTTGTTTCCTGCCGCCACTGGATAAGAGCATCAGCTTAACATCGAAAAGAGTGCAGGCCTGCCTCGGCCCCTCCTTTTCCCCAGGCCCCACTACCAAAAATAGCAGCATGGTGGAATGGACTGTGACCCCCTCACCCTGCAGTGTTAGTCTCGGTTATGGTGCAGATGCCTTTTTCCCCCTTCAAAGGTTTGCTAATGCTTCCCTGAGGATCAGACCCAAACTGTGTATTGTCATCTGTACTCCTATTTGCACATCTCTCTCTCTCTCTCTCAATCCCTCTTTCCCTGTCTTCCTCCTTCATTCTCCTCCTTTCTCTCTGTTGCTTCCAGAGGGCAGAGAAATAATTCAAACTCAATGCATATTGCAAGCGCTTTGGTCAGTGCGGCAGCCGGCGAGTAATGACACATTAGTTTAGTGAAGTGACCCGGCCGCCTCGCACTCCATAATAAATAGCTAAGGTCTGAAACAAACTTTGCCTGGGTTTGTTGTGTATGCCTTCAGAGCATGCGGTGCTTTAAAGGAATTTTCAACACACAAAGATGACAAAAAAGGAGGAGAGGGAAAAAAGAAGAAAAAGAAATAGCATCCCTTTAGGTAACAGAATGATTTCTGCATTGTTTAATATTTAATCACTTTGCCTTCCAACATTGAGATTTCTTTTTGCATATTCTATATAAAAATATATAATTAATGTCTGAGAAGCACATAAAAGAAAACAAAATCCTCACAAGAGCTGGGAAAATCATTTTGTTGTTCTGGAGAACAAATTAATGCGGGTGATAAAAGGAGATGCCGAGGCCTTGTTTTTTTTCTCTCCCTCTCTTTTTTGACTTTATCGTCTACCTTCAGATCCTAGATTATTTTTGTTTCGAGGTTGGGCAAGGTTGTTGGTCATTTTGCTGTGTTTTGATCGAACATTTTTTTCCCCTCAAGGTACTTTTATTTGGAGTGCATCTCCAAATCTGTGTTTGTTTTCCATGTAATTAAAAATCTCATTTACACATGTTTTTTTTTGTCCCTTTTAAAGGCATATGATGTAAGAAACTACCTGAAATTTTTCGGTGAAAATATTGGTATGCATTCATGAAAAAAGAAAAGAAAAAAGAATCACATTCACACCAGAACTTGTTATTTATTAACTATTCCTTTAAAGCCAAATTACACTTTTTATGACACTTCTGCAAAGCTTGTCACATACTGTATCAACATGACTCTAGCTATCGGCTTACCCTGCTTTACTACAATTAGAATGACTGTACTGAACTTTATAACACAGCTACTTTAGTGAATGCACACAGACATATAGTTTTAGTCTGAGTGTCTAAGCTCTGTATTTGGAAATCCCAGCATGCATCACTTCAGCGGATGGAGGCAGTATTCGCTAATCGCCCAATAAAGATTAATCTCCCTCCTTCACCTCTTTACTGTAATGTTGTCACAGCTACTGAGCTAAAATTTTAATAGGTTTTTTAGCATATCTCTATATTCCTTTCAGCCTGGGTCACTAATGACCAGCTGTTAGTGCAGAGAGCTGACCCCCCTGAGCAGACTGGGCTGCCTGGCCTCAATCTCAATATGCCGGCCCTCCAATTATCCTTAGCATGCCCCCCGGCGAAGGCCAGCGGCCCCTCCACCGTCGATGCCAGCCAACTACTCTGCCACATGCAGCAGCAGAAAAATCAGCATCTGATAAGAATTTTTTCATTTTACTTCACATGCTGTATGTTTGCAGCCACCCTGCCTATGTGGAACAATGCATAGCTGTGGTTTCTATAACATGCAGTATAACTTTTTCCTCCATTATTGCATAGGGAACATTTATTGTTTCCCTTGAATTAGTCATGCATAATCAGTTCAGCTTCTATGTAAAACATTTGAGTTTTAGCTGGGCCAAATGGTTCTTGTTGCAGAACTTTGCCGTTCCTAACCGTTGCAGACAAGTTGGCACAGTTAAGGTTTGTTTTCCTATTGTGGTAATGCAAAATCAGGATTAGAATGGACTGACTGAGCAAGTTGCAGTTGTGAGGCGCCACGTCACAGGCATACACTAGAACAGTTCTCTTTCATGAGTATGGTTAGCTAATCATGCTGAAAAATATAAAGCAGAGGTATTTCTCTAAATATTTGTGTTCAGCAGAAGAAAAAAATAAGTCATATACATCAAGTATGGCTTGAGGGTGAGTAAATGATGAGAGAAATTCAAATTTTGGCGACCAAACATTATAGCGACCACGAGGAGGTTCTCCCATGTGACTCCACCCTCCCTAGCAACCAGGCCAATTTGGTTGATTAGGAGACCTGGCTGAAGTCACTCAGCACGCCCTGGATTCGAACTCGTGACTCCAGGGGTGGTAGTCAGCATCAATACTCGCTGAGCTACCCAGGAATGTCTGCTTTAACAAAAGCTATAGAACATAGAATATGAAAAGTCTTGCAGATCAAATAGGTATATGTGAGCGTTTACCCATTCCACAATTACAGCTCAGATTCTGTCCCAGCTACTTCTATATCTGCACCATTGCACCTGACAATCTTTTTGTCCATCCTTTCTTTGAACCTCATAGGAGCATGAGATCATAGCAGGCAGCTGGGTATTTGTCCAGCTTTGACATGTCAAATGCATTTCTTAGCCCTCCTTTGAGTATACCCTTATCAGTATGAATGCTAAGATGTGACTGCTCTGAACTTTTGCTCTTTAGAAATGGGCCCACAGTGATGGTGCCAGATGCAAATTTGACCAAAACAGGTACCTGATATTATTACTGACATTTGGGGCTTGTACTCTGGCACTCTGGCTAAATGAAGGACAATGGCATGAACACATGCACTTCACAACATATTCGTATAGAGCATAAAATACCCTAGACCAAGAATATAATGTTTTACATTATCAGTGTGAGTGTTTAGGAACTGATTTTGTGACTCTCAAAATATCCTCCTCCTTTTACCACATCTTATTGCACAAAGCACTATATCTTTTCATGTAGATTCTTCTGTGTGGACCAATTAAGAAGTTTTAGTTCAGTCTTCAATGACCAGCTATGGCTTCACAGGGTTAATTTTGTCAGGGATTAAAATGATTTTCTAAAATAAATTAAACCTTAGGTTGAAATTAAGTCTACACTTTAGAATAATTTATTAAAATGAACAATAGGAATTTTTAAATGAGGTAGGTCAAGAGAAACACTGCTAGCCTATTGCAAAAAAAAATTAAATCTGAAGTGCATGAGATGGTATTAGTATTATGTGTAAGAAAGTCTTTAGAGCAGAGAGACTATATATGGAACATTATAATGGACCTAACACAACTTTATACCACATCCTTCCTTCTAAATGAACAAGCAATACATGTATCAGTCTCTTACACTAGGCAAGTTTTGCCAGCCATGTGCTGCAGTGTGTAATTAGTGCAACCTTTTCATTTCAGAGAAAGAGAGAACAGCAAGGGGACCATGAAAAGAGAGTGACTGAACAATAGTGAAAGAAAAATAGACGGAGAGAGAAATGCATAATCTCACAAAATGGCACTGACCCTTTTCATTAAAGGCTGATTAAAACGTAAAAAAATGCTGTTTGCCCTTAGAAGACGATAACAACATGAGACATAAAAGAATAATAGCTATCTATAAAAAGGACAAAGAAATTATTGCCTGAGCTACAAAATCACAATTGGAACATTTTTGAAAATTAATGAAATTTTAGATCAAATGAATAATAAATTAAGGGAAACTTAATTATAAATGAGAAAAAAAAAGTGCTCTTATATCGAACAGTACTAAAGGAACATGTAATCCTCAACAAGCTTGAAGGAACAGGGTCAGGTTCAAGCCAGTGTAGTGACCTGCAAAAGCATTTGTTTAGGATTATTCAGAAGGATTCTGCTGTACTCTGCTTTGAAGATGAAACATCTGTGCTTGAAAGGACTCCAGCCCAACTACCTACTACACAGGCCAGTTTAACATGTTGTTTTTATTTTTGCTAACAACAATGGGGTTTATATGAGTGGCTATGCTCTTATTTTCCCACCAAATAAACACATCAAATGCAAACTTGCACTTGCATTCCTTGGTACTTAATGAAGTTCTTAAAAGCTCCATTAATATGAAACTAGAGAAAATATGCAAAACGTTTAATGTCGAGGAAAGTTGGCCCATTAAAAGTTGTGGCTTCTTGAACGGAACCATGGGACAAACCTTTTTGTTCGTCTGTGTTGCACAACATCAATCTAACACTTAAAAAGACCTCTTTATCAATTTCAACATGTTCCTGGACCAAAGGCTGCATTTTTACTGTAGAATATTAATGCTAAATTCAATTATTAATAGTTTAATTATAAAAATGA
Source organism: Xyrauchen texanus (assembly GCF_025860055.1). Lineage (NCBI taxonomy): Eukaryota > Metazoa > Chordata > Actinopteri > Cypriniformes > Catostomidae > Xyrauchen > Xyrauchen texanus. Next base: position 21,043,912 of record NC_068295.1, on the reverse strand, counting down.
ATTAAACATGAGAGAAGTAAGCAGAAATAACACCGAAACCTACAGAGATGCTCAGTTCAGTATTTGATAGATTTTGTAAGTTCAGACCGTAGGAGAGATGCAAAGCTTTCTGAAGTTCTCATCACCCAACATAAGATTGCTAATAATGACCTCTGAGTGAGTCTTCATATTGTATTACTGTTGTGTGGTGTGATGATACACAGATCAATCTCCGTTATCATAGCGGCAATATTTAGAACTCTCGCAGACATGGCTGAGATATTGCCCACCTTTTATCTGCTCTTGCCTGAGGAACAATGATTTTATTGAGCCCAATAAACATGATTCTTGCAGGGTGGGGTGGCTGCTGATGGGTGGTCTTATTGGAGGGTGTTAAACGCCTCATTGGCACTGGGCTGTGGACATGTGAAACTACAGTCCAGTTTGTCTGAGGGTTAAAGTTCATCAGTCAGTGTAAACAAATCACATACTAATCAACGGTTGCTCACTGGCGGTGTGGACGAAGAGTCCATTTGCACTGAGTTTTAGTGGAACCCTGCTGAGCTAGCGTGATACAAAGAGTGCATTTAAAGTGGTAACAGTGATATGGCTGTCTGTAATACAGTGGTATTTACTGACAGTGAATTCCTTGAGTGTCTCATGTGGGATTCTACCGTCTTTACAGTGTTACATTTTCTGTTTGAAGTTTGCCAATTTTTCCATTACTTTTATAGTTGTAGGTAACAAAAGTAAAAACGCAATGGAAAAACATTTGTTCTTTGTGAACAACAACAACTGATGGAATACCAATACCTTTAGAAATTTCGACTGTCCCTTGAAGTGCATTACACAGATAGCAAATAATGTAGAAAATTAAAAAAAACAGAAAGATTGTTGATAAGGTAACATTAGACTGGCAGACCTCAGACCCAGAGTTGTTTAGACTGTGGCAGATAATGAATACATTTTCTGAATGCCTGAGATGACGTCCAATAAGACCTTCAGCACAGGTTGCGATTTCTGCTATGTGTTAAGTCAACCACCAGTTCTGTAAATGAGATCATGGACTGCTGCATTTCAAAAGTGAACAGTTATAATAGTTAAAATCTTTGCCAACTCTGCAAACTTATGCTGAAAGATGTGATGAACCTGTGTTCCTCTGGCAGTCCTTTGGGGATTACATTCCAGTAAAAATGTTTTTTTTTTTTTTTACTTGAGACGCAATATCAGAATTGCATAAGATATCAAGACTGTAATGGACACCACTGGAGTGGTGGTGGTGTAGTGGTCTAAACTGCATAACTGGTAAACTGGTAATCAGAAGGTCGCTGGTTCGATATCCACAGCCACCACCATTGTGTTCTTGAGCAAGGCACTTAACTCCAGGTTGTTCCAGGGGGATTGTCCCTGTAATAAGGGCTCTGTAAGTCGCTTTGGATAAAAGCGTCTGCCAAATGCATAAATGTAAATGTAAGACTTGTTTTCAGAATACATCTTTATATACAAGAATAAAAGTTTATTATTTACTCCATTGTCACATTTTTTTAATGTTTTAAGCACAAATCTAACAAATTTAGATAAGCTTATGTTTAAAACAAGAAGAATAAAACTATTTCCAAATGATACTTTCTCTGAAAACAACTCTCTTTTCTCTACTTTACAATAAGGTTCCATTTGTTAAAATTAGTTAACAACATTGGTTAATGTGAATTAACAAAAAACAATTATTGCATTTATTAATCTTAATGTTAATTTCAACATATACTAATACATTTTTTAAATCAAAAGTTGTATTAGTTAACATTAGTTAATGCACTAACAATAAACAATTAGATTTTTATTAACTAACATTAACAAAGACAAACAATTTTGCTTTTCAATATATTTTGTTATATAGATTATTTTAGTGAAAAACTAGACAAAATTCTGATTAAGAAAGTGAGTATACTGCAATATGGATAGTGTACCTTATGTTAGATTTTAACATTGAATGGTTTAGCATACACCCCTTTCTCACCTGGCCATGGTGATGATAGAACCGTCCATGGGCTTCTGGGAAGCTCACACCACTATAGGGCTGTTAAAAGTAGATAATTGGAAACAGGAGGAAGTCGTCCTTACAGTACGCATCTACCGATGCACAGCTTGTTACCAAAAGTGCTTTAATAATTAATGTAGTTCCCTTCCCTGTTCGACACACTGTCTTTGATATAAGGTTACTGTGCTTGGGGTCCTGCTGAAGGACTAGGCTACTGTAAGCAGTCAAACCTTGTTATGTCTTCCTCCTCTGTCTCTCTCTCTCTCTTCCCAAACATGCACCCTGCCCTGCGTCTTTTCAGTAGCGAGGGCAATCAAGCACAGAAAATGCAGTCTCGTTTTGGCACCATCAGCATATTTTTTTTTTTTTTTTTGGCCATTTAATTCATCTTGCTTATCCAATTATTCCTTAGGTTACTCATCCTTTCTGTACATTTCAGAGTAGAGAGTGTAAATCGAACTGTGTTTAAGTATAAGGTCAATCGGCGAGTAATAGTGGGCCATCATTAGCTAAGGATGTTCATGATGGGCTGAGTGTGTGTGTGTGTGTGTATAATGCTCCCCTCAGTGGGAGGCTCAGGTTTAAGAATGAGAGAAAATAATTATTGCATGCCTCTACTTTTACAAGCATTCCCAGGGTTTATCAAGGTCATAGAGGGTTGAGAATAGGGTAGTTCTTTGGTTGGATCATCAATCCTAAATGCATGCCAGTTTGTTTTGGGTTGTTCTGAATGCATATGGACTGTTTATTTCCCTACAGATTTACTCATGGATACATTTTGGAAGTTTCTGTTGCCCACATCCAGTGTTCTATTGTATTCATCAAGTATGCTACTGTTGCTATTTAACCACATTATTGATTCTTAGAATATAAGCAGGTATTCAATGTGTGAGTATTAAGGATTCATATGAACTGCATCTTCACGTCATCCTTGAACTGCATTGCATTCGGCTGATTTCTTGAAAGATCTTTGTAATGCAGTGGGGTTCAAAAACCAAAATCCAGATTGAAAATTTGAGATTGTAAATCTATTGATAATAAACAGAATTTTGAGGCATATGAGGCATCTAAGGGGGAAATTAATTTCAGGCCCTGTGTAGGTCTACAACATACACTCACTCAGAACTTTATTAGGAACACTTGGTCCTAATAATGTTCCCAGCATGGTCTTCAGCTGTTGAAGCACATCCACCTCGAGGTTCCACATGTTGTGCATTCTGAGATGCAATTCTGCTCTCTAATATTGAACAGTTAATAAGAGTGGTTATCTGAGTTACCATTGCCTTTCTGTCAGCTCTAACCAAACTGGCCATTCTCTGTTGACCTCTCTTATCAACAAGGCGTTTTTGTCTGCAGAACTGCTGCTCACTGGGAGTTTTTTGTTTTTGGCACCATTCTGAGTAAACTCTAGAGACTGTTGTGTGTGTGAGTAATCCCAGGAGATCAGCAGTTACAGATATACTCAAACCAGCTCGTCTGGCACAAACAATTAAATTTACATTAAAATATATGCATTTGGCAGATGCTTTTAAAGCAACATACAGTGCATTTATTACAGGGCCAATCCCCCCGTAGCAACCTGGATTTAAGTGCCTTGCTCAAGGACACAATGGTGGTGGCTGTGGGGATTGAACCAGCAACCTTCTGATTACTAGTGCTTTAGCCCACTATGCCACCAACACTCCATTTATGCACCCAATTATGCCGTGGTCGAAATCACTAAGATACATTTTTTCCCCATTCTGATCGATGATGTGAACATTAACTGAATCTCCTGACCCACTGAAGCATGATTTTATACACTGCACTGCTGCCAGTGACGTGCGGTGATGTCTTAAAGAGGCTAGGCACTGAGTTATGAAAGCCAGATTACCTGATTTATTGTTTAAGCTAATAATACGTAATAACAGTGAACATTACGCACAAGCGCGGCATATCAAGAAATGTACAAATCAGGATGTATATCGTGTATTCTCTCTCTCTCACGCACACACACACACAAGCGCACGGCCACATAGCCAATCTTTTCTTACATACCAATCGGTTTGAAATGATCGGATAAGTTTTGGGCCCTTTTGCTGTACTAGTCCATCTAAGGCTGGCGTAGACCTCCCTCTTGCAATTAACTCATATTTGGAATTAAAATCGAGCTTGGAAAAATTTCTTAATTCCGTGATTACAGCGGTGCTGTCATTTTGATTTTGATTTTGGCTAGCTGTGGTGTAATGACGTTAGCTACGCAAATGTCCAGGAATATCTCGATTTTAATTGGTCCATGTCTGATACGTAACGGAGATGATTACGGGCATAACATATTTACGTCAAAAGGCACAGCAGATTTGTGCTTTTTGCCGTACATGTTAAAGAATACAGGATCGAAGTGCGCATGCGCAACATGGGTTTTCCGCTTGTCGTCTGCAATGAATGGACCGTAAAAGCACTGCTTATTCTACCATTTGTTTTTAGTTGATTATGCGTAACTGCTACATTTGTCATCATAACGTCTAAACAATTGGAATAACACACATATTGCATATATAAATCACAAGAATGAAAAGTAAAAATATAAATACAAGTTTATTATTTAATAAACATTTTATTTTTTAATTTTGGCAGGGTAGGCAGTGCCTAGTTTGCCTACCCAGACCGCACGTCAGTGACTGCTGACACACGATTGGCTGATTAGATAATCACTTGAATAAGTAGGTGGACAGGTGTTCTTAATAAAGTGCATATATATATATATATATATATATATATATAAACTGATGTCATATTTCTCACTTTGGTGAAAATGTTCTCACTCAGACAGTTTTTCACTGCAGTGTAATGGTCTGCAAATTGTTTTTCAGAATTTCCATCGCACTACTGTGAGCTTCATTCATCACCTGTCCTCTTTCATGGAATTTCACTCTGATTATGTACATATCAGGAGCTAAATATTGTTGATTAATAGGGGTCAAAAAGGTTGAGAACCACTGCTTTACAGTAAATGATTGAGTTGTGTGTTCTGGAAATTGTGAGTTCTGTCTGCAATTGATAGAGGAGCAACTTTGCCTGATTACATGCATGGAGTTTGATGCAGTTATGCTCTACATGCTCACAAATGCACATTTCAGTCTAAGAGGGATTCTGTGTTGTGGTGCCATGCTGTGCCATGTCTGTCTCTCTGTGGGCTGTGTTGTATGCAGGCCTATGCATAGCACCCTGCCAGTCATGGTGGGGTTCAGCTGTGGCTGAGGATGGGAGCATTAGCCCCCTGTGGTGTTCTCTCTGCACCCCCTCCCTGTCCTTCCTGATTTCCACCCGAAGCGCTTTCTGGAGCATGGCTATGCTCCTACCTGTCTGCTTAATCTGGGATTTTCTTAAGATAATGCTATTAATTCGGGGCAGTAGCAGGATTCCCACAAGAAAGGCCCAGGCCAGCCCTTTCTTCCATTCTGCCTAAATGTCATTCCATTGTGTTGAGATATACAAGGGATTTTCTGGTGAGCAGTGCATGAGCAGAATTTTTACATCATTTTAATAATAACTTTTACGATTATTGTAAGACATCTCTGTTCTTTAAATCTCATTGGAAAAAGTCCATCGTAGTCACAAAAAAGCAATGTTATCTCTCATAGACTCAGAGATTGTGACAGATGATCTAGGATAGAGTGCTCAGTAATGAACAGTAGAGGAGAATGATCTGTCAGAAAAAGATTTAACAACCTGTGCACAGATGTTGTCTATCCACAGTCCAACATATAAGAATCATTCTATGATTCTATAGGTAGCTTTCAGCATTTAGGATTAGGATAGCTGTATTTGTATGTGCATTGGATTAGAGGTATGTACTAGATTAGGGGCTGAGGATTTAATTAGGGCTGTCAAGGAAATCCTTCATGAAGTGCCATGGATGTTTTCTGGAAACCCCAATCTACCCTCCCACAAACACTAAAAAGTGAAAGAAGTAGAAAAAGACAAGCAAATATCAGCCCTCTACACTAAAGTAAATCACTTGCATATGCTGATTTTGCTTAAACATTTCCACTGACTATTTTCACAACATTCTAAGTTTTACAGACTACAGACCAATATATTGTGCCTGTTGGATGTTTTTTGGAAGGTAAAATGTGTTGAAAACCTCAAGAGGTTGCAGATTTGAATTTGAGAACTTGAACAATAAATATTTTTACACAATGGGCCTCATTCATGAAACATGTGAAGAACAAATTTTTGTGTAAGTTTGTAAAGCCGTTCTGATGTAAATTCTCAGATTCATGAAAGTTTTGTATGTTCAAAACTTTTGTTGGTACAAACAAAATGTATAGCTGGACCTGACCACATATAAATTGTGTGAAAATTGTTTTAGACAAGTTTCATGACTACATTCTGATAGAATTAAATTAAATAAGTAATGAAAAGATTTACTTGCAATTAAACAAATTAACCTTAAAAATTACATAATTTAGAGGGAAAAAACGGTTCAAAACAAAAACTTAATTTAAAGTGTTTCTTTGGTGCTTGCAGGAAGAATTGTGGATATTGCTGTATCAACTACAGAACTGTGAAAATAACAGCTTCATTTAACAATATATCTTACATGATTACAACACATTAATACAATGCAACAGGGCTTCTCTAAAATAGCTGGATGTGGAATACATTTTTAATCAATGTTTATTGTTCTCCAGCTCTACGGAAGTAGCCCAATAAGTGAGGACATGTGCAGGCCTGCGTGTGCACCCAGTTGCATGTGTGTGAATTCTTTGCTAATAAGGATGCTGTATTTCTTTATGAATGAAACCTTCCCTTTCATGTTTGTTCGAATGCCACATGGTTGACCACAATACAGAACCCTCAAATCTTTTAAATAAACAGAAAGATTACAGTTCTGCTGCTGCCTCTGAAATTGTTTTAGAATGCAAATCAAGTCAGGTCCAGCCATGGTTACATTTCCTTCATAGGCTATAGTTTTGGCAACTGATTATTCCACATTTATATACCTTCATTTGAAAATGTCAATTGGTTTAATCAAAGAAGGAATGTCAGGAAAGTCAACCAGGTAACCATATAATGACTGCCGACTAACCACCTGGCCTATGCTGACCTCTCCCCCTCAGGTGGAAGTGTCTGCCGACGTAGGTGCGTGCGTGGCATCTGGGCCAGCCTGCTGGAGTTGGGAACTTCCGGGATCAATGCCCCATGATGGAGCTTGGGATGGTGGTCCAGATACCCGACACCCCACAAGCTTCCCCCGACTGAGGCAGAGCGTACTGAATACCGGTAAGAATCAAGGGGGGTACTCACCAAGCTAACCGGGGTGAGCTTGCTCTTTTCCCTGTTGATATGAAGCCCTAGACGTCTGAGGTGCCTGAGCACCGGGTCCCTGTGAGCACATAGTAACTCTCGAGAGTGAGCCAGAATGAGCCAGTCATCGAGGTAGTTGAGTATGCGGACGCCCACTTCCCTTAGTGGGGCAAGAGCTGCCTCTGCAACCTGCATGAAGATGCAAGGGGGCAGGGACAGACCAAAGGGGAGGACCTTGTACTGCTACGCCTGGCTGTCGAACTCGAACCGTAGGGAGGGTCGTTGTCGAGGCATGATGGAGGCGTGGAAGTACACGTCCTTCAGGTCTACCGCCGTGAACCAATCTAGCTGTCGAACACAGTTAAGAATGTGTTTCTGCGTGAGAATTTTGAATGGGCGTCTGTGCAAAGCCTGGTTGAGAACTTGCAGGTCCAAGATTGGTCGCAACCCACCACCTTTTTGGGTACGATGAAGTAAGGGCGGTAGAGACCCTTCATCTCGGCTGGAGGGACGGGCTCTATCGCATCTTTGAGAAGCAGAATCATGATCTCTGCCCGTAAAGTGCTGGCTCTTTCACTGCGTACGGAGGTGGAGAGAATACTGCAGAAATGAGGCAGGAGCTGAGCGAACTAAGTAGCGTAGCAGAGTCGGATCGTCCTGGCCAACCAGCGCGACGGTGCGAGGTGCTGGACGTTGGGGCTGAGAGCTGGGCCCGGGTTGAGGCAGAGCTACCTGTTGTTTAGCCGCAGGGGGACGCCCTCGGCGAGCAGGCACGGCACGCTGGTTTGGCGATGCCGCGGCCAGATGTACCATCTGCTTCCTCACCGCAGAAAACTGCTGGGCAAAGTCATCAACGGTGTCGCTGATGAGGCCAATCTGGGAGATGGGGGCGTTGAGAAAGCGTGCCTTGTCAACGTCATGCATCTCGACCATGTTCAGCCAGAGGTGACGCTCCTGGACCACGAGGGTGGCCATCGCTGGCCTGAGTGCCTGCGCTGTGACCTTCGTGGCTCTGAGAGACACCCAGGTGCAGATCTTTGAGTGCCTTGGCTTGGTGAACTTGTAGAAGAGCCATGGCATGCAGGGCGGATGCAGCCTATCCGGTAGCGCTGTAGATTTTCGAGGTCAGTGATGATGTCATTATACAGGCTCTGGAGGAGAAACCGGGCAGTCCCAACAGGTGGCGGCGTTCCCAGGACACAATTGGATCGTAACCGCTCTGTCCACCTGGGGGACCTCCGTTTACCCGTGGGCCGCCCCACCATCCAGGTAGTGAGAGCGGACGAGCGGAGGAGTCGGTTCCGGGCAGTAAATGGTGCCCTCCATGACCGCGTCAGCTCATCATGCACTTCTGGGAAGAAAGGAACCGGGGGGAAGGGGGGGTGTGGCTTTGAGTGCGCCATGACCCGAGGAACCGATCGAGTAGCCGTGGGGGGGGGGGGGCGGAGGTTTCCAGTCCAGCCTCGCGCTCACGGCAACCCGGGAAAGCATATTGGACATCTGCGCGTCAGCCTCAGACTGGGCGAGCAGACCCGAAGGTGGCAGCCCAGACAATTCATCAGCATCAGACGACATTGATGCTCTCCGATGCAGCGCCGATGTTGTCATCCAATTCCGGGTGCTCAAGGGAGAATGCCGGCTGGCCAGCCATGTCGTCCTCAATCCTGTGGGAAGAAGGAGCACATTTTTTTAAGGAAATATACTCTTTTTAAGAGGAGAAACACTCTTTCAGGCAATGTAAGCACTGTTGAAGCATCCAGGGGCATGGACTGCACAGCGTGCAGAGAGAGAGAGAACGGCAGCTGGAAACGTGCCGTAAATCCAACAGCTGTGCTTCTTGCCAACAGAGGTTTGTGGAACAGTGGTGAACTCAGCCTGGCTGTTCCACAACCGTTCGGCTCCGAAGAAAAATTCGGACTGACACTCGCTGCCCCAATTCCCCTGAGGAAGGACCTTCTTTCCCAGGGGTGGGGCACCCTCTGGCATCCACGTCCAGACCTTTGGAACCTCCACGTCTGGCCCCTGGACGGGATGCGGAAGATCTGATTGACCTACCACCTGCGCACGTAGACATAATCCACCAAGCCAGAGCTCCGGGTTCCTTAGAGACGCCCGGAAGCTGAATCCTCCCTGGCCAAGCCTGTTCCCCTCTTGGGATCTCTCAGTGGTCCTCTCGGGCCTTCAGAGACCCCCCTTCGAGCCGCTTGACTCAGTTGAGCTCAAGGCTCTCTCTCCTTGAAGACGGCCCTCCTGATAGCGCTAGCTTCCATCAAGAGGGTTGGGGACCTGCAAGCATTCTCTGTCAGCGACACTTGCCTGGAGTTCGGTCTGGCAGATACTCAAGTCATCCTTCGACTTGCCCAAGGTTCTACTTGGCCAAGGTTCCTACGACCCCCTTCAAGGACCAGGTGGTGAACCTGCAAGCGCTTCCCCGGGAGGGGTCAGACCCAGCCTTTTCATTGCTGTGCATGCTTTGTGTATCTATTTGGACCGCACTCAGAGCTTTAGATGTTCTGAGCAGCTTTTTGTCTGCTTCGGCGGATGGCAGAAAGGGAACGCCGTCTCCAAACAGAGGTTAGCTCACTTGGTCGTTGGCGCTATCTCCCTGGCCTACCAGACCCAGGCTATGCCCACCCCCTTGTGGTTACGAGCCGGTAGAACTCAGTAATATGGAACAGCCGACCGAGTGGTCCATTTGCACCTAGCGCCCTTCACCAAAGTGATCCAGTGTGCTCTCTCTCCCAGGTTAGCCACTAAGCTCTCACTTCCTGGATGTTATTCCTCCCTAGCCGTCTGGCCAGCGAATTCAGCAGAGAAATTTGCGGCCAGACCCACTACGAGCCTCAAGTGCTCTGTACTGGGTAGGTCTTCACAGGCCTAATTCCCTCTTCAGGCAACTCCCTGTGATGTATTTTCTGTGGTACGGTCCCCCTGTCGGCAGACCCGCGTCTCCATTGGGCAGTCCCTCTGCCTTTTCTCACTGTGTTTGTAGAGCTTCTCCCTCACCAGGTAAGACCTACCACTGCGCCACTTCCACGTTTGATTTGACAACCCATGTGACGTATTGGCCACATGTTACTTCACCCCAGTCTGGGGAGGATGTGGTCTCTGCAGGGTCTTTTCCCCATGAAAGAATAGGAAAGGAAAAGATCGCCTTCCCCAACGCATTTAATAATGTTAAGATTTAAGCCTCTAATAAGCGTTAAGCCCCAGCCGCTTTATGCTCTATGACGAGAAATATAGAGTGATAAACAGCAAATTTGCGGCCAGACCCACTACGAGCCTCAAGTGCTCTGTACTGGGTAGGTCTTCACAGGCCTAATTCCCTCTTCAGGCAACTCCCTGTGATGTATTTTCTGTGGTACGGTCCCCCTGTCGGCAGACCCGCGTCTCCATTGGGCAGTCCCTCTGCCTTTTCTCACTGTGTTTGTAGAGCTTCTCCCTCACCAGGTAAGACCTACCACTGCGCCACTTCCACGTTTGATTTGACAACCCATGTGACGTATTGGCCACATGTTACTTCACCCCAGTCTGGGCAGGATGTGGTCTCTGCAGGGTCTTTTCCCCATGAAAGAATAGGAAAGGAAAAGATCGCCTTCCCCAATGCATTTAATAATGTTAAGATTTAAGCCTCTAATAAGCGTTAAGCCCCAGCCGCTTTATGCTCTATGACGAGAAATATAGAGTGATAAACAGCCACAGCTGGCCAGCTTGCTCCCATGATAGTCATGTCGCCTGTTACCCCCCTTAGGGGTGCTGGGAAACTAAGGTCTGAATATTACACCTTTTTCTGGGGGCGTTGGTGAGGATTACGTGTTGCCAATACAGCTGCCTAGCTTGCTCGCACCTGTGTCAGCAGTTCACGTAAAATGGTCTAGTGCATGGCATTTTTAAATGGGACCCCTTGTGTCACTACATTCAACACAACGTCGAGTGAGTGACAGAAGGGGAACGTCATGGTTGCTGTTGTAACCCCCTTTCCCTGATGGAGGGAATGAGATGTTGTGTCCCCCTTGCCACGACACTAGACCTACCACTGTAAACGGCCGAACTTACTCTCGGCTCCTCAGTGCAAAACCTGACTGACAGACACACATCTACTTCCCTGTATACCCGTATGTCCGGGGACAGGACATGCAAATTCTGTCTGCCAATTTCTCATTGGCCTTTTCTCAAATCTAGAGGTACGCGAGGCTCTCAAGAAAGACCCCTTGTGTCACTACATTCGACACAACGTCTCGTTCCCTCCATGATGATCCCTACATGGTATCAACAGTAACCACCACCTAGAACACCCTGTAAAACGGCAGAGCAATGAGCAATGAGCAATGTGCAAAAAACACAGAAAACAACTTAGCAACAGCATAGTAACAACCTGGCAAACACAACTGTAGCAATGTGCCAAACACACAGCACAGATCACCTTGAAAACAGCATAGAATACCCTAGCAACCATCCAAAAAACATCATTGTCTGGTTGTTGCTATGCAGTTGTAAAGTTGTTTTAACTGTTTTTCAGCACAGTTGCTTATTGGCCCAAATGAAAAGAGCCCACCCCCAAGTCTCTGTTCTGGTCACTAATGAGACTCTTAATTTTTATGGACTGTGGTGTTCATTTACACTCATCCCATAAATATGATCATTCTGATTTGACTTAAATGCGTTAATGCCATTTAAAAGGATTAATTTAATTTTCTTACCCTCATTCGATCCAAGTTGTGTATGACTTTCATTTTGTTTCAGCAGAACACAAACAAAAAAAGATTTTCAGAAGAATATTGCTGTTATGTAGGTCAATTCAATTTAAGTGAAAGGGGGCCAGACCTCAAAAAAGCACAAAAAATGCAGCATATGAGTAATCCAGTAGTTTCAAACAATGTCTTCTAAACAGATCCAATTGGTTTTGGGTGAGATTAGACCAAAATATAACTCCTTTTTCAACTATAAACCTTGACCAGGATTTCAATCTCGATTACACCTATAGCGCCATCTAAGGCTAAGAATTAAGCTTGAAATCATGATCGTGCCTAGAGATTGCAATGGCAAGATATTCAGTGAAAATGAGTTACAGTTTGTTTTGTTCTCACCCAAAACCAACTGAAATGCTTCAGAGGACATGGATTTAGCCACTGTAGCAGTATGGATAACTTTATGCTTCCCTTAATGTGCTTTTTGTAGCTTGTAATGTCTGGCCAGCCTTCACTTGCATTGAATTGACCTATAGAGCTGAAATATTCTTCTAAAAATATTTGTGTGTTCTGCAGATGAAAGAAAGTCAAACACATTGGGCATGAGGGTGAGTAAATGATGAGCACCACCAATCAAATAAGTTGCCATGAATTTAATGAACTGTTCTGGAATTTATGCAATTTACATGTACTTTTGATACTTAAGTATACTTAATATCAGTTACTTTAATATTTTTACTTATAAGTCATTTTCTTGTGAGCTACATTAACTTTTACTTGAGTCAGTTTACATGAAGGTAACTTTACTGTTACTCAAGTATGACTAATGGGCACTACGAATGGGTAATAATGGGTATCACAAACACCTATAAAATACACATTTTATTTTATTCTTTCTGGCAAACAGCCATTATAGTATGATGCAAAATTTTAAAATGGCAACATATATTTTTTTGCTTTCGCAACTCATTACTCAATACTCACTACTCATGAGTACTTTTAAATGATCTACTCTTTTACTCTTACTTGAGTAGTTTTTAGGACAGGTACATTTACTCTACACAAACTATATTTTTTAAGAAGTAACAGTACTTTTACTGGAGTATTTACTGGAGGTAAAATAAGGCAAATCCACTGTCTGTGTCACAAGACCCATGTATTCTTTTGTTCTATGTCCGACTTAATAGAAGAACGCACACTATATTTACTGTATATATACGTGTGTATACATGTGTGTCTTTTTTAATGTGATATTACAACGTATTGTTTTTGAACTAAATAAACAAAACATTGATAAATTAAGCAAAACCACCGGCACTGTGTACCGAGACCCCTGTATTCTGTTGTTCTCTGTCCGACTTAATACAAGAACGCAATCTATTTGATTTATACTGTATATACGTGTGTGTATTTTTGAAGGTGATATTACTATGTATAGTTTTTGAACAAAATAAACAAAACATTGAAAAATTAGGCAAAACCAAAAAAAGAGCTGAAAACGCCACACATTAACAAAAACAAATAAATCTGATTTCAGCACTCGCCAGCTGCTCTTTGCATATGAGCGACAGATTGTTCCAAACCAATTAGAGATCCTTTTGTTTAGCTCAAGTTAAACACACAGCCCTCCAAAGATGCAAGCCTCTTTTGATTCCTTTGAGCATGGGTGGAGGTGGCTGCAGACAGCTCCCTGCACAAGGAGAGGTGCAGTCACGATGCACCAGGCTCTGCCCAGATGGCTCAGAGGCACCGCGACCTTGTTAGCACCTGCTCTGCACGCCCTTTGTGTGGGCATGGAGACGGACATGCACCACAGACTTTGATCCTCCCTGAACTTCATCAGCTCTAATCAAGCACCACTCTGCCCATCATCGCTACCACCCTCAGCCCCTCACATTACCCATTAGGACAACCCCCTAAAACCGCCGCCAAACGGCAAATAAATTATTTAAAATGAATCAACCATCTCAGGGCCCCTGAAATGCCATTATAATTAGGTATGTAAATCTTCTTATCATGCCGCTGTGCCATGTATTAGAATGACTGCTATAAGCCCTAAGGTTGCCCTAAAAATATTCAATTAATAAATGACTGGGTTTTGATGAACTTTGATTGTTTTGGGCCATCTTCCAAGTTAACCTTATCAGGAAATGTCACCTTGATCCAGGCCTCAGTGGTCTGCTAAATGGTGTCACAATATCTGGCCATATCTTCTTAATTTCTGTTTTAAAGAGCACTTTGAAACTCAGTCTCATGCGCAATGATCGGATGGTTGTTTTTACGCCAGATTAACTGCACCCCCACAACATGCATTCTGTTTTCCTCTGAAAAGCAATAAATCATTAAGGTTTTATTAAACTCAAGTTAAAGTATTTTGGCTATGATGGAATTGTGTCGTTTGAAATGTTACATATGGATCTTGTATGCTTTCTTTGGACATGCTGGTCCACATATGCGCACATTCACATAGAAACACATGCCAACTGTATATGTAAAATACAAAGTCATGCAATAAAAAAAATTATATACCCCTTTAAGAGTGCCATCTTAGGAAAAAAGGGATCAGCTGCTAAGAAACTAACACATGAAAGCCCAGAGTGGTGGAGCTAATGTGCAAACTTGTTTCTGTCCTCTACAGCTCCATCATTTATTCAGGAGGTAGAGCACAAGAGGGGCGACTTGCATTTGCTTGATACTCAATTATACATTAGTGTACATCACTTGGCAATCTGTTCATATCAATTTAATTGGATTTTAATATTGCCTCTGATCTTGTTGTCCAATTAACAGTACTGGCTGGCAATAAAGCAGAACCACAGACTCTGTGACACCTTTGATCCCCGCCATATGGAGCTCCTCCATTGATTACCACATTTTCTGAAATTTCACTCTCTCAATATGGCCCGTGATGAATGGTAGAAAATGCACATCCCTGACGTGATAAAAATTTCACTTCTACTTGCAACTTCATTTATTTTGTTGACATCCTGCGCTGATTAAAAACAATAAAAAAGTAGAGCCTTGCCCTGAATATGGTATGCAAATAGAGCCCTGGGCAGGCATCTTGTGATACCAGGGGACTGTTGCAGTCACTGGCTTGGCAATGCCTCAAGAATTCCCTTAAAGTGGCAGCACATTTTTTACCTCTCTCTCCCTCTCTGTGTCTTTGGCTCAGAGAGTTGCTTCTCTTGTAATGGCTGTCACAACACTTTGCTGGTGAGGAGGAAAAGGAAAGTGATTTGAAGATCATTTTCTCTTTTTACAAGGGAAAAAACCCCACTCACATTCATTTTTCATAAGGGCTTACATGATTTCAGAACTGTGTCCCACAAAAGATTTTAGAAAAGGAAATGGGGAGAAAGGGTTCCTGTAGCTGACCATGAAGAGGCAGCTGCCATTAAGAGAGAACAGTTGTGGCAAATTTCACACTGCTTTTTACAGGCTTGGGGGCAAGTGAGGGGCAAAAAGGAGAGCATAATGTAGACACAAGCAGGAGTGCAATCAGAGGAGTGCACAGAATGCTAACCCACCGCTGACCCACTTTAGGGTTAAAAGCTCACCAGAGTCAATAAGAGAAGAAGATGGTGTTGAAGATGATTCTGCTTCTTTCCTGTCATCTCGGTTTCATCATCTCTCTGAATCACTTGTCTTCTCTGTTGTATATTTCTGCCTGTGTCAGTCAGAGCTCTCCTCACAAAATAACTCTTTCTGAGATCTGAGCTTTTCTTTTTGGACAATGGTTCTCAATTGATGGTTCACAAACCAAAAATGGGGCAAAGGTCTGTTCAAGATCACTGAAAGCAGGGACAAACAATGCTAATTTCTAATAATAAAATAAAAATAACCACAAAATGAATTAGTTAGCATATGCAAAATATTAGGGATTTGCACAAAGCTGAATACCTTATTCAGAAAGGCTTGAATAATGACTTAAAAACGAATAACAAATTCATCCGAATAATAGAAAAGTTGTATGTCAGATTGATTATCCAAAAATAACAAGAATAATGTGAAATTTTAAATAAACTTATAAAAAAAAAAACACACAAGTTAAGATTCTGTATAACCAATATTACTTAATTTTAAACCTTATGAATAAAAATGTGCACATGTGATTTCAAATCGGATGGCCACGGTCTCTATGCCATATGATGTCTCTGTTTATTGTTTGAGTTTCAAGAGTAACATTAAATAAGATACTACTGTATATTATAGAAATTTTCCACTGCTTGAATTGTCTTTGTATATTTTTCACATGACTTACAAGTAATGATTTCCATGCATGCATTCTTAAACCAACCCGAGCGCAATGTAAAATTCCTGAAGTGAAGATTTAACAGCTGAGCTCATCTGTCCATTTCTTAAAGTTGACCAAATTTATATCCACATCATGATTAAGGTATTATCTGGTTAAGCCATTATTAAATTTTTTTTAAATGCTCCATAAAGGTTTAAATGCTTATATAGAGTGCACATCTATTCTGAATGTTCATACACATTTAGAAACTAAAACATGCTTTTTCTTTTCCAACTATTCTCTTCTGGAAAAAACTAGAGAGACTCGATCTTGCCTTGTATTCCACTGCATTTCGCTAATGCTGCACATGTCATTTAATTAAATGATGATATGCTCTAAATTAAAATGTGTGTGCACTAAAGATGTCCCGATACTGATACTTGTATTGGAAACGGGTCCAATACCACACTCATGTGCTCATACTCATGCTCGTAAAAATGCTCTAATACCAAAAACCGATAACATATGACGTATGAATGTCATTACATAAACAATCAGCACACAACTTCTAATCACGTTATGTCTTAGTGAGATTATGTAACCGCAAAAGCTGCACTTTAATGAGATAAATATATATATAGGTTACTTTACATGTCCAGCATGTTTCAAATGTGAGTAGAGAACTAGTGAATGTGTGGAGACTGTGTTGTGCCGACGCAGGCTGCACCGCATGTACCTTTAAAGCTCCTCCATGGCTCAAACTGGGAAACACTGTTATGACCATCGAGCTCTCTGTTTTTTTTTCAGATGACAGCGAACAGAGTGCAAATACTTTGTAGTGTGAGGCACATACAGAGTGTTGGTGAATTGCCCCACTGAAAACTGGTAATTGAAGATATTGACCGCTGCAGATCTCCGGTAAGGGAGTCGGAGTCATCAGATAGGTCTTGGCCTTTTATTTGTGCAGTATTCAACCATGTGTATCTGAGGTAATTTCAGAAATAAATAAGATAAATGGAAATAAATGCAGATAGTCTGCATAATTCTATAAACTTAACAGTAAATTACAGCCTCAATAATAAACAACTTTTGTATAGTACATTGTGGTATAAAGGAACAAAAAATATAAATAAGAACATGAACATTATACTGTATCATTTATACAAAACTGTAATAATAATGAACTGTCGAATATATTATCATACAGAGAAATATTATACTTAAATGGAATAGACATTAAAATGAGCAGCCGCACTAGCGGTGATAATCCTCTCATTAAACATGCTAAAATAACACATATACAGATTGCTAATCTTCAACAACATTGCATACTTGAAGCCAGGGTCAAACAAGCAGTGATATATTTAAGCAATCCGAGTTACTAACAACTGTAGGAAATTTGGTTGTATAAATGTTCACGGTATGGATTAAAGTGCCATAAAGTTCTGAATTATCTAGCAAGGCTAGGTATGGTGTATATTTTATTGGTTTAATCACAATTAAATCACTGGAATGAGGATCTCATGAGTATCTCACAAGGAAACCTTTCAAATAAACCTGCTTTAGCTCTGTGTGGAAGTTCAGAAGGTCATGCTGAGGGTTTAAGTTTGTGGAAAAAAAAAGGATCTTCTTTATTGGTCAGCACTGTCATTACAAAACCTAGTTTGATATATAAATGTTAGACTCCCAAACATTACTTTTGCAAATAGAAAAGATTAGAACAGAAGAACAGGGAGCACTGCAACAGATTTTATGGCCCCCACAAAGCCCCCCACTGAACATTGTGTCAGTCTGAGATTACATAAAGAGACAGAAGTAATTGAGACAGCCTAAATAGATAGAAGTACTGTGGCGAATTCTCTAAGAAGCTTGGAACATCCTATCTGCCAACAACCAAGAAAAACTGTGTCCAGGTGTACCTTGGAGAATTGGTCCTGTTTTTAAAGGCAAATGTGGTCACACCAAATATTGATTTAGTTTTATATGACATTAAATGATAAATAAAACAATTTATTTCATTATTTTTGAAGACATCCTCACTATGCAACATTTTTCACAAGTGCCTAAAACTTTTGCACAGTACTGTATGTATTTGTATTTCATATTCACTGCAAAGTATGTGCTTGACATTTCACAATTACTTGACACCTTCTGCCTCCAGAATAAAGTTTTTATACATGCTCAAACAAATAATAATTTTAATGAAAATTATGTGGATATTAATGTCAGAAATACACAATTAACAACATATTCTGCAGTTAATGTAGCCTACATAATCAAAAAATTAATAAAACCAAATAATACAAATAATAATAATAATTATTATTAATATTTTATAAATAGGCATATACAAGGCATATTTCATTAATAGAAACTATAATATTGCTGCATTTAAAAATGGGTGTTTTGTTTAGTTTTGGTCCACATCCAAGTTCTATCCGAATACAGACACAGATAATGGATTATCAGACTTTAAAAGTGAGGAGACAAAACTTTCCATATATTTTGTTGTCGATGTCAAAGGCCATGTTCAAACAAATTCTACCGCAAATGCTGCAAATTCACATGTCCCTTTGAAATTAGGCTAATACTAATTAGGGATGGCATTTTGGTCATTTTGTCTGCTCAAGTACTCAAAGTAATTACTCAAGAAATCATCGAGTACTCGGGATTGTGTCTTGTTGTTCCAACGTCTTTTCATTAATATAGGCTGTTAAAATGTAGTCTGTTAAAATAAGTACAAAAGAGGGCATAATCAAAATATAATGCATAATATTTTGTCATTAAGTGAAGTATCGCTGGTCAGTTCAGTTCAACAGTTCATATCTGTTCTTCATTCAGGTAACTGTAATAAGCTTAGTAAGTGTGCACCACTGTTCCTGAACCGTATATCTACACAACGTGGTTTCCGTGACTCCATAATCGTTTTTAAAACGCAGTGTTAAGTTAATACTTTTGAAGACCCTACATTCTTTTAAATTCAGCTGTAGATCTGCAACTAACGATTATTTTGATAATCGATTTATCTAACGATTATTAGAATGATTATTCGATTATTCTGCAATTATGCAATGATTAATCATTAGCTCTTAACTGATAATTCATCTTGTGCCCCAACATAAAAGGTTGTATTAAATGTGCTTGCTAATAATAAAGAGGACAAAATAATCTTTTAAAAATACTTCTAAATGACATTCACTGAATTAAAGGGAAAAAATTAAGAACATAAAAACATTAACTGCAAAAACTCCTATTGTTATTAAGTGTTTTTGTCTTGTTTTCTACTTAAAATGGTCTAAAAATCCATAAAACAAGATATATTGACTAAAGAAGCAACAAAAAATATATTTAAACTTGCTTTAAGAGAATGTATCTTAAATATAGGTCTATTTTGTATATAAGTGTATTTTTTCACTTTGTTATACTTTTGTGAGTACAGTAAAGACAAAATATACTTATATTCAAGATCTACTCTCTAAAAGCAAGTCTAGATATCTTATATGCTGTTTCTCAGATGAATGCATCTTTTTTAAATAATTTTTAGATTTTTTATATTATATTCAACATTCTCAAATAACAATTTTTTCTTCTGCAGTATAGCTGCTAAAGAAAATATACATTGTTTTAAAGGAGTTTTAGATATTTATATCGGAAAACAAGTCAAAACTAAAACAAATCAAAAACGTATTTTGTTGCAGTGTATAATGGAGTCAAGACTACCCTCTCTCACCTTTCTGTTCACTTCAATCCATCTTTAACTCTCTCTCAAAAAATAAAACCTCTCTCTTATTAATAAAGCTGCATATTGCTAGTTTTCTTCACAATATGAAATGCACATTGAGACATATAGTATTATTCAGTAAGTTGCGGGCCATCACGTTATGATCTAGCTGCAGCAAGTGTGCACACTCGAGGGATGAGCATCCCCACGACAGAGTGTGTCTCAGCCAGGTGCAGTTTCAATCTCTCCGCCTAAGATTGGGACAATCGCGCAACTCGTAGAAGAGGCGCTGAGAAATTACAGTTTCGGAGTTTGTAGTTATTTACATGATCTCCTTCCATATTATTTGAATTTTAATAAAGCTATAACACATTAAATATAACTGCATTATGTAAGATGTGTTTCTTTTAAAGAGCTCTGGTTGCATTTAGTCAAGTGGTTTTTATTGTCATTCAACCATATACAGTTAGTACAGTACACAGTGAAACGAGACAAAGTTCCTCCAGGACCATGGTGCTACATAGGACAAACACAGAACAACATGAGTCTACACAGACTAAATAACATACCTATATAAAGTGCACATGCAAACGTGTGCAAAAGGTACGGGACAGTAAAATAAATTACAAAAAATTTACAGGACAATAGGCACAGTGAGGGACAGTGCAGCGCCATCGTGTACATAGTAGTGCAGAAAGATGACAGTTTCTAAAAATGCCAAATGTAAAAACATACTATGAGATAGTGTTCTATGCACATAGCAGTTCTTGAGGTAGCAGCCAGGTATAACGTGACAATAATTAAAGTGCAACTCAGGACACGTGTGCGTGTCAGTCCAGTCTCTGAGTATTGAGGAGTCTGATGGCTTGGGGGAAGAAGCTGTTACACAGTCTGGCCGTGAGGGCCCAAATGCTTTGATACCATTTGCCAGACGGCAGGAGGGTGAAGAGTTTGTGTGAGGGGTGTGTGGGGTCATCCACAATGCTGGTTGCTTTGCGGATGCAGTGTTTTTTGTAAATGTCTTTGATGGAGGGAAGAGAGACCCCGATGATCTTCTCAGATGTCCTCACTATCCTCTGCAGGGCTTTGCGGTCCGAACCGGTGCAAGTCCCAAACCAGGCAGTGATGCAGCTGCTCAGGATGCTCTCAATAGTCCCTCTATAGAATGTAGTGAGGATGGGGGGTGGGAGATGTGCTTTCGTCCTAGAGACGCTGCTGGGCTTTCATGGTAATAGAGCTGGTGTTGAGGGACCAGGTGAGGTTCTCCGCCAGGTGAACACCAAGGAATTTGGTGCTTTTGACGATCTCCACAGTGTAGCCGTCGGTGTTCAGTGGAGTGCTCTCCTCAAGTCAACAACCATCTCTTTTGTTTTGTCCACATTCAGAGACTGAGGTTGTTGGCTCTACACCTGTCCGTTCGCCGCTGCACCTCCTGTCTGTATGCTGACTCGTCGTTCTTGCTGATGAGACCCACCACGGTCGTGTCATCTGCTAACTTAATGATGTGGTTCGAGCTGTGCATTGCTGCACAGTCATGAGATTTATTACACAACGAGGGTGCTTCTGTATTACTTGTTTTGTATTTTTGCATTATAATTCCATCCTACTTTGCGATCTACATCACCTGAAGCAGTGAACATTTAGAATGCATCTGGACTGTGAACTGTGTAAATCTTCCTCAACTCAGCCAGACATGAACTGCAGTGCTGCTCTTGAAAGTCACTACAGTTTAATGTGACCTCATGTTACGTTAATGAGATCAAACGACTATTCGACAATGAAAATTTTTGTCTAAAATATTTTATTGTCGACATTGTCGACTAATCGTTTCTCCATATTCAGCTGTGCTCCATCTATATGTTTGAAATAAAGATTTCACCGTGTGTGTGTGTGTGTGTGTGTTTGTGTGTGTGTGTGCGCGTGTGTGTGCGCGCTTCTCTACAGTGTAGAGCACTGTCTCTGCCCCGGACAGATATCAGTTGGAGATTGTTGCTGTGATGAGTCATGCTTCCTACTATTTAACTTGGAATTGTAAACTTCATACAGAGAAAACTACAATGGAACGCCACTTTATGTTGGACTTACAACTCATGCGGAAATCTTCTGCTCTGATTTAGCTGAGATGCAAGTGTGTCACGCAAACATGTTGGCACTGAGATTTACAGTCAATAATAAACCTTCACTTTTATTAAATAATTTACATTAAGGAGTCTACATTAGTTTCTTCATTATATGACAATAAAACCTGTTTATGTTCTAAAATGTGTGCAGAAACAGATGTTCAAAACACGGTGGATTAAACTTTCTTTTCATTATCATAAACCTGTTGAACAAACATTAGCTTTGCAGCATCATTTATCAGTTTGGTTGCTATGAGACATCTCTGTTGACAATAAAGGCACCGCTTAAAATGACAACGTAATCAATCTCAAAATTAGTAGTTGATATGTAGTGTATATTGGTCAGGTAGTTGTAGTTTCCAAAATTTCGAATTCAGTGAAAAGTCACGTCAGGCATTTTCATTTTCGATCATCATTTTCATGATCAGTCATTGCTATCACTTCTCGGGTACTCATGCCCATCCCTAATACTAATACAACATTTGACCTAGTGATTTCCTATGTGTCAAGTTGGTAAATCACACTTCTGCTCTTTTTAATATATTTATAAAATTCAGTCAGTTTTTTTTTCTATTCAGCAGATGTCATGTTTTTTTGCATATTGTTGGGCCCGTGCAGTTCAAGATAATTTGAATATATTTTGAAGTTTGATTTTAGTTTAGTGGTATACAAAATTATGTTACTTTATTTAGCTGCTTGATGTCTAATGTAAAATCTGTGTCCTAATACGAAACATGTTATGAACCACTGGTCTATTATCCATGTTGTCAACCTGCCTTGTAAGCCTTTTCCATCATCATTTGTGCACAAGACAAATGTTAGAATTTATTTCCAGCTGATAAGAAACCGAAATAAAAACATATCTAAGATTTAACCCTTAAAAAATTACAAAACATGAAATTATATTAATAATCCAATTTGACAAATTCATGCATGCACTCTATACATAATTTTTTGTTTCACATTTAGCTGGAAATCTCCACTTTAATGTTGCTGTATCTTCATTAATTTTCCTATAATGTACCTTCTTCTTACCTATTGCTTCTGCTGCATTATTGTCAGTTCTACCTAAATACAGACTGACAGTGTTTTCATCTTCCTGTTTTTTCTTCCTTCTTCTTTTTGTCTCTCTCCTATGCAAGTATAAAAAGTACTGTTGAGTAGTGGCCTATTATTAGAATAATTAATTGAAGTACAATACAATGAAGTGGCATTTTCAGCAGGAAGTACTCAAGGATGCTGTAAGACAGGCATTAACAGGAGTGAAGTAAGCAGTGATAGAGGTCCGTGTGGACGCCTTTTGTTTTGTGCTGGTCTGCTCAATTCTTTTTTTTTAAACAAGGACAAACCTTGAGAAATGTAAACATTAATAACATGAATAATAACTGGTACTTAAAAACAAAAGATTTGGGGGGGACATGATGCACAACCTATCTGTTACACATGTCATAAATGATTTCTTGACCGTTATCACTTTTTCTGCATCACATCTATTCCTAGGGCATATTAAATCAACACGGGTACATGTGTGGTGTGGGGGGCACGGTAGGACATCTGCGCCTGCCAGATAATTCAGTTAATTTCTATTCCCTTGAACCTGGAGGTGTTAATTTAGAAGCAAGGCAGCCGAGTCTGAAGAATGCCAATACGTCATTTGAATGATTAATGCAGTCTGGGGAATTAAGGGCCTTTGTTTACTCTTTCATTTTGACATGGCATAGCAAGAAGGTGAGGTGCGCAACATGCAGAGTTAAGGGCAACTTCTGTGGGCATCCTGCTTGTGTGAAATCATGGAAGGCTTGACTGATGTTGGTATATAGGGGGTTGATGATGATTAAAACAGTCACACTACTTAAACTCTCTGGCATTCACTGTTTACTGGACAGATCATTTAAATGGTACACACACCTACCAGTTGTGCCAAACTTTGAAGGGTTATCACAGGAAAATACAGCTAAGAATAACACACACACACACACATGCAGTATGTATTAGCAGAGTCTGCTGTGCGCACACACACACACACACACACACACACACACACACACACACACACATAACAAGCAAATCAGAATTTTGACCAAAATTTGTATACTTAAAAACTACTCCAGGAAAGTGTCTTTTTAGACTTTGGCCAAATGAAGTGCATTACCAAAAAAGGTTATGAAAGTATTAACTATTATCTGTATATTAAAAAAAAAAATAAGAACAGTTAGAGATAGTTACATTTGTGCAGGTTTTAAGAAATTTTGCATATTAACAAACTGAAAAATGCCAAATAAATCTTGTAACTGAGAAAAGCAATAAGTGCTTTTTATATCCTGTGTCAAATGTATCGTAAAGGATACTTGCCGTTGTTTAAAGAGCCCATATTATGCTCATTTAAAGGTTCATAATTTTATTTTGGGGGTCTACTAGAATAGGTTTTCATGCTTTAATGTTCAAAAAACACATTATTATTCTCATTTTGTACATTGCTGCAGCACCTCTTTTCACCCTCTGTCTGTGTAATGATCTGGAATGAAGTCACTAGAGCTGGATATTGATGCGGCTAACGAGTTTAATAAGAAACAAACAAGTACAAATTAATTGGTAAACACAGGAACAACAAGAACATGAAAAGGAGCAAACATCTACGAAGGGCACTGGTCATACACGGGAGGTCAAAACACATAACAACTGACAAAGGACAAACAAACAACAGGGCATTATGTATACACAATGAATAATGAGTTAATGAAACACAGGTGAGGACAGCTGGCAATGATGAGGGCAGTGAATTTTGGGAAATGTAGTCCAGGAGGAACAGATGACAGGGGAGAAACACAAGGCAAACAACAGTGAATCATGACAGAACCACCACCCCCCGCACCCGGCTCCTGAAGCCCAAGGAAGGCTGGTCAGAGAGGCAGGGCCAAGATGGAGCCGGAGACCAGAGTAGATGGGTTTGATGGCTGAAAGACCAATGAGACCAGTGCAGATCAGGTGGGCAACCATGAGACCAGGGAGACCAGAGCAGATCAGATGGATGGCTGAGAGACCAAGGGGACCAAAGCATATCAGGCGGACGGCCAGGAGACCAAGGATACCAGAGCAGATCAGGTGGATGACCGAGAGACCCAGAAGACCAACTCATGGTAGGGACTGTATCAGGAGGACTGGTTAATGGTCACAGAGCTGAAACAGGTTCAAAAGGCCTGGATGGTGACCACAGGGTTGAGATAGGGTCAGGAGGCCTGCGAGGCGGCCAAGGACTAGAGACTAGAGCCATGGAAGATTCGGAAGGCGGAGCCAATGCATGCTTGAGGGGCGTAGTCGTAGCAGGCTCTATGGGCAAAGCTGTGGAATATAGAGCCTGTGGGAGGCTCGAGGGGCAGAGCCATGTTAGGCGGAGCCATAGGAGGCTCAAGGGGCAGAGCCGTGGAAGGCGGAGCCGTGGCAGACTCGAAGCTAAGAGTGTAGGATGACTGGGAGATGACCTCAGTGATCGTGAACATGAGCAGAGTCTCGGGAGTGACCTCTGTGGTCGTGGACATTGGCAGAGACTTGGAAACGGAAGCCTTTCCTCTCCTCTTTCCTCCGGATGGCTGAAGTAGGTAACACAGGTTCTGGGGCGGACGAGGATGGCAACGCTGGCTCTGGGATGGACGAGGCTGGCAACTCTGGCTCTGGGACAGATGAGGCTGGCAACGCAGGCCATGGCAGGAGTGGGTGTCGGCTCGTTGGCCATGATTGGCGTGGGTATCTGCTCGTTGGCCGTGGCAGGAATGGGAAATTTGTCATATTCACTGACAATTTGTGGCGGAAGGCTGGACTGTGGTATGGCTTGGAGCAGGCTGAGGTTTGACTGTGACATGGTATGGAGCAGGCTAAGGTTTGGCTGTGACATGGCATGGAGCAGGCTGAGGCGTGTCTGTGACATGCCATGGAGCAGGATGAGGCGTGACTGTGACATGGCATGGAGCAGGCTGAGGCGTGGCTGAGACATGGCATGGAGCAGACTCAGGTGTGGCTGAGACGTGGCGTGGAGCAGACTGTGATGCGGCGTTGAGAGGATTCCGACGTGGCTGACTCAGAAGCCGGGATCGGGATTGATTGAGGAGGAACCGCTGAAGCGAATGTCTCTTTGGCAGGGCGGAGAGCAGGGCCGGGTCATGATTCAGCACACTCTGCCCCTAATCAGTCTAATTAGCCCTCGAGAGGGATAAAGGCCAACCGAAGATGGCAGTGCAACAGAGAGAGAGATTTACGGGCAGCTGTCCGACACCTGTGTATGTGTGTTTTATAGTTTTATATTAAACTATTTAAATTGTCAAGCCGGTTCTCGCCTCCTCCTTTCCATTAATCCCTTTACAGTGGTGCTGAAACCCGGTAAGGAAGATGGATGTGCCATAGTAGAGTCTTCGCCACTACTATCCACCCTAACGGAGCAGCCGCGGCCATCTGCCGGGGGACAGAGGAGCCGTATGCATGACTTTAGCAGGATGTTTCACGGTGATAAGTTTTATTTTGTAGCTCTCTTACATTTCAGATGTGATTGTTATAACTGTGTAATTTCTCTACATCGTGGTAAGAATGGTAGTGTAACTCGGGACCAAGTACACTGTTGATTATTGTGAACCTAGCAAAGCTTCAAGTAAAAGACAGTGCATCTAAGTCAGTCATCTTTTGCTGGAATGGGTGTAGCCGAAGTTTTGTTGCCAGAGCTTTGAATGGAGAACAGAGGCTTACTCCCAGTTGGACATCACCGGGGGTATTTGAGACTTAGTGAGCAAGTTAGCCGTGAACTACCATGGATAGCAGCCATAATATTAAAGCTTGCAAAAGTAAACCTCACTTTACCACCAATAAAGACTCTTGAGATCGACAATTTTGTTATTGTTGTGGTTGTGGTTGTGGTTGTGGTTGTACTGCTGAGGAATAGTGGTCAGATTAATTTAAACCACTGATTCTTCAATTCGTCTGCCTTTTTAATCCATACAAAGGGGTTTTGCTTTCGCAGGGAAGAAAACAGTGTCTTCTGACATGGCTAACCCAACTCATCCTGGCCTCAGCTATAACTACCTTTGTTTGAGGGAGGGCCAAAGTAGCCCTTATGCGGGCATTATGCAAATATGTTATATAGTCACGTAGCTATGTCACAGAAGTAAAGGTTGGACTGCAAACCAGGCTTTTCAGGCAATTCTGGAGCAGTGTTTTCTTTGTGAGTGAGTAACTCCCTTTGGCATGGACTTTGTGATTTGTAACTTTGCAGACTGTTTACATCCACAAACAGCTATATTACACACTAAAGGAAAGGTAAAATCCCCCAAAGCATAATATTGCCTCTTTAATAAAACAGATTTCTGCAGCTACATCTACCTCTACCTCTGATTTTTTTTCAGGGCAATTATCAACATTTTAAGCTCAGACAAATCTCATCGCAGACAATCAGTTTAATTTATCAGCAGAATTCAATGAAAAAGGATTGTCTGCAATAAATAAATGACACCGCATTGAAGCTTTATTCTGGTGTAAGTGGGAAGTAGTTCTCCATTACTCTCTTAGTCATTTGCCAGGCAGTTAGCAGGGAGGGTGTGCCAGATGTGTCCCAGAGCAATGTGACTTTGCTGGGCTGCCAGCTGCCCTTGCAGACCCTATGCTGCAGTCCTGCCCAAGGTTAGATGAACTCATCTTGAGAGAGCCGAATGGCATGAGCATGCTCCGCTGGCCTGAGAACAGGCAGGTGTCTGCAACCCATTGCCATCTTCTTCTCCTGCTCAACGAAGTGCAGCAAGCTCTGACGGATATCCTGTCGGATTTCCCTTTGAGCCCAGTCTCTCTCTCTGTCTCTCTCCCATTCTTTCACTCTCTGTAGCTCTCATGCACTTGCTCTCTTTTTTCTCAGCCCCATAACTTATTCATGGAACAGGTTCAACTCCCAGCACTGATGTCTAGAAATGACGCGTGGACACAGAAGTGACAGTGGGTGGTTTCGAGAGTGGCCAGCGTGGATAATGGCAGTCAGGCAATAGAGGTACAAAGGCTTGATGCTATAAGAGATGCTTAGTTAAATTATCATAGTTAACTGTAAGATTACATATGAACTTCTCTGTGCTTTAGAATGTATCTAATACAAATTTTAAATGTGAGCCTAATGTGAGTTTAGAGTAGAGCTCCTAGGTAAAATGATGACCTTTTGTTTAGTATGTAAAACAAAAGAGCTATTTTTAATTAAAGTTACTTCCAAAACTACTACTTGCTTCTTATGTCCAATGCTTCAATAAATTATATATTTTATCCACTGCTGATGAGCCACATTTTAATGAACAATCCTCCAATCCTATGGAAGCCCAGGTGTGTCATTTATAATGGAATAAATTATCAATCTATTAATTTGAAAATAAAAATGGGAATTAATAAACCAAGTTATAACTGGACAAATAAATTGGCACATTTAAATGTGAATAAATGGAGCAATTTATAAATGGACAAGTAAATAGACACATTTAAATGTGTTTATTTAATTCATGTTTTAAAATGTACTTATATTTAGCAATAAAACAGCACATTAATAAGTCATTTTTAAAGGCACCCTTGAAATTGCGTTTTTAAAAAGTATTTGTCAATTAATTTTCTTCATCCATTTGCCAATTTCTTTTCTTTATTGTTTGACTTTTCATTTTCTTTTAACATTTGTCAATCCATACTTGCAGAAGCCCAGGAGTGCCAATTAAAAAAGAATGAAGAAATAAATGATCAATCTACTAATTTGAAAATAAAATCTTGAATAAATAAGTCAATTTATAAATGGAAAAATAAAAAGACACATTTAAATGTGTTAATTTAATTCATGTTTAAATATTTAAATATATATATAACAATAAAATAGTGCATTAATAAATCATATGTATTTCATGTTTAAAATGTTACTAAATGTAGCAATAAATGAGTACATTAATGAGTCTTTCAAATGCCCTTGAAAGGCTTTCAGTGCACTTGTATGGACTGAAAAATGGTAAAAGATATGTCAAATAATAAAAGAGAAGAAATTGAAAAATGAATGAAGAAAAGCAATTGCTAAATGTTTTTTAAAACACAATTTCAAAGGTGCCTTTAAAAATGACTTATTAATGTTTTGTTGCTAAATATAAGTACATTTAAAAACATGAATTAAATAAACACATTTAAATGTGTCTATTTATTTGTCAATTTATACAATGGTTTATTCACATTTTAATTGTCAAATTAATAGATTGATAATTTATTCCTTTTTTCTTTTGTAAATAGCACTCCAGAACTTCCATACAATCCAGAGTTTCATAAACACTTCTGAAATTAAAACAGAATGATTTTCTTTCAGTCCAAGACCAATGTGGATTGTTATGTTTTGTGATCTCTCATTGTCTCTATGTGTGTGATCATAAATATATAGGAATTGGATGTGCTTCTCCTCCTCCTTTATCAGTAACGTCTTGCAATCAATATGTAGGGCATCTTGATAAGGCTGATAAGGCACACTCAAATCCATTATTATACACACTGAAGGACACACACTCAACAGCTTCATAAAGTTACTGAAGAAAAATATAATATATACATAATAATAATACAATATACCAATTTGCATATCACATTATGCAAATATAATAAAATAGTTTAGAGTCAATATAACTATTTTAAATGTACTGTATGTAAGGCACTTGAAGAATACACTTTTGAGAAACAGCTATCAAATTAATATATATATATTTTTTTAATTCGATGATGCATCTTTTAAAAATATAACTGTTGTCAAAACAGGTTTGAATAAGATGCTGTAAATCCTTAATTAAATACATACTGTATTAGAGTGCATCTCAGAGGAATTTTACATGGTGCTAAATCACTCTATAAATAGATCACAAACCAATTAAGCCCCTTGATGGCTAATCCATGATGGGCCTCTATAGTCTAAATTTTTTTTCAGTCCTCTGTACTCACAGAAAACCAGAGTGATGGCTTCCTTGTAGCTTGCCTGTCTACATCCATTTCATACACAAGAGAGAGCACATCTGCGTTTCCTATACTGCACTTCTTTAAAGTCCCTCTAGGTGCATTTAAATTAAAAGCGGTTCAGGTTTATAAAATGTAAGAATCACTGATAATCTGAGGTTTGACATGACCCCAAACCAAGCCAATGTTCAGAAGAGCTCGCTAGTGACTTTATTAAGATAACACGTTTCAGCCTCAGTTTGGTACAGTTGGCGATATAAATGTGCATACCTACCAAGAATCATTAACACTTACATAACTATTGCTGCAGTGAGGTGTGTTTGTGTGCGTGTGTGTGTGCGTTGTGTGTGTGTGTGTGTGTGTTTCCATGCTCTAGAGAGACCGGGGCGTCAGCTGCAAATCCTGCCTGGAGTCGGGATTTTATCCTTGGCCTAAGAGCTGCCTGATCAATGGCCCTGCTCTTTTGAACAGCAAAACCCTGCTAAACTTTGAAAGCTCCTCACTCATCACACAGTCACCTCGGGCCAAAGCTCAGGGATAGGAAAACAGTGTGAAACCAGGAGAATACATAAAACAAGGATATTAACTTTTTTTTTAAACAATAGAATTTGTCAAACTGACGAAACTCTTTGGAGAGAATATATGATTTCTTTAAAAAGAGCAAATTGCATGAGAATTATGTGGAGAGTGAGCCAGGCTAGGGACTTATAAACCACTCAACAAATACCCCTTTGACCATATAAATGTAAAACTATTCCATTCAATTACGCTGGCAAGGTGCCACTTTTTACCCCTTGAGATTCTCCTGGAATCTGAAGTCATCTGTAATGTTGCCTGTATGTTGCCAAAGCCCATGACCGGTAACATACACCCCCTACCAAATGTCTGGATCTCCTTTAAGTTGTTACTTATTTCTGTAGACAGACGTTATCGTTCTCTTCATGTTAACCCTCGTTATATATCATAAAACAGCTGAAAACTCATATGTGCATTGATTTCTGCCTGAGGCTTTTGTGAGTGAGCTTAAAGCAAGGCTCTCAAAGAGCATCTGAGAGCATGACACAAACAAGACTATTTGACAACAAGTTATTATAACCTTAGATATAAGAAAACCTTATGACAAACAAAAGCTCTGGAAACTACTACTCGGAGTGAAATGACAAAAAATTAAGAATAGAAAAAGAAAATATTAAAAGGGTTGGTTCACCAAGAAAAGCAAATTCTGCAATCATTTAATTACCCTCATGCCTTTCCATATGGAGGCCCAAACCTATATAAATAATACATAAATAAATGTAATAATAAAAAAATAAATAAAGGAATAAATGTCTTGGAAAAAACAAATATAATTAGTTTTTAATTACATTTATTCCTGAATTTTTTATTGTATGACTTTATTATTTTCTATATTTATTTTTATTCTTTTTAACATTTATTTTGCATATTTTTTTATTTATGTGTTAATTAATTTTTTATATTTATTTATTCCCACATATATTTATTTCCATATTTATATATTCCCATATATATTTATTTATTTATACATGTACTTATTTATACTTTTCTGTGTGCAACATGGAAATGAGGGAGGCGGTCCTTGCGTAGCTCCAGTGCATCATTGGTTGAGAGCTCAATAGTACTTATCGGAAGCAGATGGACGTCCCACCTTAAAAAAAATAAAAGCATAAGGTTAAATAATATCATTTATGAAACTTGCTCATTTTGTGGATTTGTTGAAGAAACAGCTCCCCATTTATTTTGTGATTGTAGTATAACCAATACATCTTGGATTGACTTAATAAATAGCTATAGTTTACACAATATGGCTATGACCTAACCTCATCAAAACAAGTCAAGAGTAATCGAGCACACGCTTCAATCTATAATAAGCCAATGGACCCGCCCACATAATTATCATACAAGAGACGGAAATGTAAGAATAAATACAAAAATAAATAAATGTCGGAATATTTAAATATATAAATAAATACATGTAAATACAAAATGAATTAATGCATAAATAAATAATAATAAAAACAAAAACAAATGAAAGAATAAAACAAATTTTATAGAATAAAAATAAAAAGAGAAAATAATAAATAAAAAGAGAAAATAATACATAAAGGAAAAAAAGTAATACAAAAACAAATTCAGGAATAACTTTCATTAAAAACTAATTATATTTGTTTTATCAAGACATTTATCAAGACATTTTATTATTCCTTTATTTATTTTCTTATTATAACATTTATTTATTTATTTATGTATTTATTTATTATTTTTGCATGTTTTGTCCTCCATATTTCCAAACCCAGGCTTTCTTTAATCTGTGCAACATTAGAAATTTTGCAGAATGTTGATGCTGCTCTGTTTTCCATACAATTTAACAGAGAAGATAATTAGCCCATTACCATACAAAAAAAATAATAATAAAAAACTACTATTAATTACCAAATACCTACTAATATTGTAACACAACACAGTGAGTCACACATTTCTTAGACCTAAAGTTCTGATTGTCATCAGTGTGCTCTTAATTCACTATATCATCTGCCAAAACTCTGGTCTTTACTTGTATGTAAAATATCCTTTTAAAATGGGTAGATAGTAATTACTGATTAATACATTTCTTAAGTAGTATTTTACTGTTTTACTTTAGTGTTTTCTTTGTATTTAATTACAGAACTACATTACTGTAACACAGTTAACACAAGTATTAACCCAACACATTATCTACTGATTAATTGTTTTAATCTCATAATCTCATGTATTTGCTGATTTTTGTAACTATTTGTCATCATATGAACCTGATGTCATCAGTGTGCTCTTTATTCAATAAATGATCTGCCCAAACTCTTTAGAATCCTTCCAAGTACAGAGTAGAGGTATCTTTGTTCTGTTGTAAGGTTTAAGTTTTCCAATGCTGCACATTTGACCTCTTTAGCTGTTCTACATTTATACCTTTTTAGAGACGCACAACAAAGAGCAGAATGAGAACAAAGCCAGGCAATTACAGTTGAAGAGAACACACATGATAATTTTTCGCTGTGGGGCAAGGTGGACAGCATAAAGCCATGCTCGTCTTACACGTCTTTCACTGAGACACGCAGGCTGGTGTAAGGCATCCAGCCCACCAGGAGCCTGAATGAGGAAACAGGATGAGAAATTCCAAACAAAGAGAAGGGCAAGTTGATTCTTGCAGAAACAAGAGCATTTTCTTCCAAATTTG
Organism: Xyrauchen texanus; assembly: GCF_025860055.1. NCBI lineage: Eukaryota > Metazoa > Chordata > Actinopteri > Cypriniformes > Catostomidae > Xyrauchen > Xyrauchen texanus. Next base: position 21,010,634 of record NC_068295.1, on the reverse strand, counting down.
TGGTCACTGTCTTGGCACATAGCCTGATGTTATTCAAAAGCACTCAAAAGTTTAAGCCATGTGTCCAACAATCAAGACTGCCTTTTCCACTTCTTTAGAGGTGATAGAAAGAGGGAAAATAAGGATAAGGTTTGACTAATTTTCATTACCATGTGTGAGCATTTACTACAGAGTACATTATGAATATCAGTGGGTAGGTGGGTACCGTACCCCGACACAGGGTGAAGCCAAAGTTGTCTCTCAGTGACACCGTAGAGATTTCCATGGTGTCACACTCCACAATAACACTGTAATGTCATTCTGAAATAAAGAAGTTTTGCACATGAGTGGCTCTGCTTTTGTCCTCAGGGTTACTTTATGAAATTAAAATAGAGTGAATGAGACTCCCTTTGAAGGCCAGACAGATAGAGTGAGGGAATGAGAAAGAGAGAGAGAGAGAGAGAGAAAGTGAGAGAGAAAAAGAGAAAGGGAGATGGGAGAAAGAAGGGGGCTGGGGGCAAGCAATAGGAGTGCAATTAAAATTGCACACACTGGCAAAATCTTTTTCTTTTTAAGCACAAGTCCTAGCCTTCTTTAGGGAGCTCATCAACCCCTTCTCCTTTTGAAGATTTCACAGCAGGTTTTTTTTTCACTCTGGTTTTAGGCAGACAATGAGGTGCTGGCTGCTCCATTATGGTCTTGTTTGCTCTTGTCTTCAGGATTATCTATACAATAAAGTCTAAATTAAAAGTTCTCAGATGTACAGCAATACTGGCACATGCTGCTAGCGTATGCATATTATCTCAGCATCCCCTGGGTGGATGGAAGATACTACAGCCCACGTAGGAGTGAAGGCCAAAAAGGAAAGTTTTAGAGTGTGTCTGATGGCACACCGTCTTGGTTACTGTCATAACCTCTGTTCCCTGATGGAGTGAACGAGATGTTGTGTCAATGTAGTGACTTCTTGACCGTCTTGACTTCTTCTTTGTCCTCCCTGACCTTGCACAGGGTCAGTGCAAGTAGGCTCACTGGGGGGAATGGCTATTTGCCCATTTTGGAACCGCGAAGAACTGCCCAGACACGTGAGGCGGTGCCCGTGACCTTCGGAGGTGGAGAGATAACGGCTGCATCCAGGAATCACACAAAGACGGAAAGGCATCTTTATAAAGAAGTGTCTTTAAAAAAGACGTGCAACGTCAATGTGTGTGCTCTAATAGAGAAAATATACTCTTTAGCAGGAATCTACACACTTTTACCACTGTTGAAGCGCCCAGGGTTGAAATATGCACTCGTCGTGCAGAAGGAGAGAAAGCCGCTTGAAATGCGTTGTATATCCAACAGCATATGCTTCTTAAGAGGTGAATGGGACAGCAGTAGTATTCAGCTCGCTGATAGTAGAACCACTCGGCTCTGAAGAAAAAATCTGAATAAGAGTGGGCATTCCTTCTCCTTTTATACCCGTATGTGTGGTGGAGTGGCATGCAAATTCCACTCGCCAATTCTCATTAGCATTTTCTCAAAAGAATAGAGGTTTTCGGGTCTCTCAAGAGTGACCCCTAGTGTCACTAAATCGACAAAACGTTGAGTGAGTGACAGAAGAGGAAACAAGGTTATACTGTAGCGACACTACATGGTCAAATGTGTGGGGACACCCCCTGCTATTTAATGGGTTTGGCTATTTCAACTATACCCATTACTAGCAGATACATAAAATCAAGCATACAGCTAAACAAACTTCTTAGATAAACATTTTCATTACAATGACAGACTGATCTCACAGTGAATCCAGAAACAGTAGGTTGACTCTTAAGTTACACCTGGTCTGTGCTTACCGAAATTCGAAGCATTCACCCCAGTGGTAGAAGTGAGAAGTGTTTTGGAATGTAAGGGCACATGGGAGCTCTAAGAGAATCCAGGTCTCCCACGCTTATGATGCTTTCGGTCACGGTACAGGAGAAGGTGATCTCAGCAAAAAAGCAATGCAAATATGTCTGATGATAGCTGACACTTGTCAATAACTTGGCATGATGGGGATGATGCCAGGGTACTGAAACATTTGGAAGCAACATGCCGACTTCCCATGTAATCATATTGACAATGGGGTGTATCAAAAAGCTCAGTGACATTTAGCAAGGCAATGTCAAAGGCAACACACTCTCATAGTGATACGTCCCTATAGATTATGTTACTGTTTACAAACAAACAGGGTGATTTGTGAACACTGATTCACAAATCACCGCCATTGTAATCACGTCTGCACTAATGAGACTGACTTACCCCACAGCTGCTGTTGGTACGTTTTAACTTTTCACATGTGAATCACACAAACTCCAGTCGGAAATAGCTATTTTTAGGCCAAATATGATCTAATAATGATCTTATTAGAACAAAACACATAGAAGGTCTAACGGGATGAACATGTCCCCATCTCCACCATAGCAGTGCATGAGGCTACTGTTTGTGATAGGATATTCAAATAAAAGTAATCTCATACTGCTAAAATGTCTGCATTTATTTTGAATGCATTAAGTAACAATTGTTAAATAAAAATGGTCTGTTATTAAGTTTGAATATGCAATAAATATGATGATATTTAAGTCAAATATTATTATTTACTGTATGTGGATTATTCATTTAAGCAGTAAAGATGCTTATTTTAAGTCTGATGGTAGTTTTCATTTACATATGCCAAATTTCTTAGGCTTTAGAAGTGTGTTAAACATGTGAAGTACTGTAAATATTGTTAGAAGATTAATCGCCTGAACGTATACTTTCTTCTGGGCATAGTGTAATGGAAAATGACCTGCTTGTTTCATGCTTTATAATGTTGAAAAATTGTTAGGTTTAGGGTGAGGACTAAACTTATATATTTATAAGTATAATAAAACATGTTGCGGTTAAACTCATGATTAAATCCGAAGATTTCCGAGCCTGTGACAGAATGATCTGATCTGAGGAGAAACTGATCTGTTCATGACATTTTCATGGTGCAGGCAAAAAGTCGAAATGGGGTTGCCTCGCTTATGAGTCATGTTAAAGAAAGCCACCATTAAAACGGTTTACTGGATCTAATGTGGAACAACTTAACTGGCCAGCACAAAGCCCAGACCTGAACCTATTTAATAATAGTAGGGATGCACCGATATTTCGGCAACCAAATATATTCGTCAAAAAAAAAGAATTTTCAGTTTCTGAAACTGACATTTAATTAACGCCTCTTCAATTACGAGTTTTGACAGTCTGTGTCTCATTTTGTGCACATAGTGTGGTTAAGCTACAACAGGTAAACATGTCTGCAGTGTGGATGCACTTCACCGTGACCAAAAAGGATGCTAAATTAGCAATATGTAAAATTTGTTTAGCTGAAATATCGAGAGGCGGCTTGTTGCCGAAGGACTTTAGTATGAACAGCATACCAAGTTCACCAAAACAACAGTGGCAAAGAAAAATCTCCCTTGTGAAACACACACTATTTTAGGATGTCAGCAGGTGATTTAATCAGACTCAGAACCGTTGTACAGCATCGCTACTGTACTTGATCCGCGATACAAAGATCATTACTTTGATTATGGTATAAAGCAGTGGGCATGCTTTTATCAAAACTAAAATTGTTTTGATGGAGACCAAAGACATGGGACTCCGGTTTAGGATGGATACGGTGCACATAACACAGACATTTCTCCGATGTTCAAAAGGCCCATACAACAGATGAGGTGAGCACACCACCAACGCTGTATGACATGTTCGATGAGATAATAAAAGAGAGCAAATACACAAATACCAGACTGACTCCAAGTGCTACCACGCAACAATTTGATTGTTATATTTCCGAACCCCCCATCCCCAGGAGCAATAGCGCTCTTGTGTTTTGGAGCGCAAATCAAGGCCTCTTCCCACACTTGGCACAGATGGCATGCAGATATTTTTCTGCCCCCAGCACAAGTGTAGACAGTGAGAGACTGTTTAGTGCAGCATCTCATGTCATTGATGAGAAAAGGAACCGCATCTCCTGTGAGAAACCAGAGAAGTTTCTGTTTCTGAAGAAGAACCTGCCACTTTTCCTGAAGAAGTAGAACATTGAGATATTAGGCTACCTAAAAGGCCAGTGACACCTATGAGTTTACCCAACTGAGTTTTTTGTTTTGTTTTGTAAGGCCTTCAAATATTATCAGTGTATTCTTTTTTCACAAGGTATTGGAAAGACATTCAAAGAACATAAAAAGAAAGGCAAATTTATTTTAGTAAATAAAAAAATCATTTTAAATAGATAAAAATATCTATTTAATATTTGTATTTTATATTTGAGGCCTAAATAATAAAAACTGTTATGAAGTGCACAGTGTTCAGAAATAAAATCCACTTTTCACCATTGTACTGTTTTTTTTTCTTTTCTCATTGATAAGCTCAGAAGCCAAATTCTTTGACTAAATTAATTTAAACACATTGCCACATAAATTATCAATCAGTAATTACCCACACTTTATTATCGGTTTTGGTCAGCTAAATGAATACTTTCATTTCAGTTTCAGTTTTTGGCTGAATGAAGACTTTAATTTCAGTTTTGGTGTTTTGGTAAAAAATACATTTCGGTGCATCACTAATAATGAGTTATTTTATAGTGCTTTTCCCAAGCTCAAAGTGCCTTACAAGCAACAAAACCATAACAATAGTTCCGTATTTAAATATGAAATGATGCATATGCCCCTGCACACCAGCAGAAACCACGAAAACAGGCAAAAGTCCGTTGGGATGAAATCTAAGAATGTCCTTTTTTTAGTGTGTGAAGCAGAGAGAAAAGTATAACAACAAGGAACAAAACAAAAGACAAACAAACAGCTCCGGTGTGAAACAGCAGCCAAAGCGCAATGCATACTCTTGGATTAACAGGAATGCCTGCGAGCCAGGCTCCATCACCCAACATCACTGTCTGACCTCACAGATGCTCGTGTCTGAATGGGAGTAAATGCATGCAGCCATGTTCCAACATCTACTGGAAAGCCTTCGCTGAAGAGTGAATGCTGTTATAGCAGAAATAGGAGGACAACCTCCCTATGGTTTTGAAATTAAACAAGCACATATGGGTGTGTTGACTGGTTGTCCACATTCTTTTAGTCATGCAGTTTATTTTCCAGAACCATTGCTGTATGATGTTTTTTAAAATGTTTTAGCCAGTATGTGTCACATTCAAATTGCTGGTAACCACTTAAAGTGTGTTGATGTTGTGAAGTCAGGTGTGTTCCAGTGTAGTGAGCTGAGTATGCAGATGGGGTGGGCAGCACGCTGGCGTGCCTTTGTGCACTGAGGAAAACGGTTATGGACGAACATGAATCATCGATCTGACACTTCTAACTGCACTCCTTCTTTACATTTTTCTAATGACAGCTGTTCTGAAGGCAATCTGGAATGTTTCCAGTGTCAAATCAGCCATATCCAGAGCATGTTTCACCTCTTGAAATGTAAATTCTCTGTGTTCTTTATGCTGTTGCTATAAGGTCATGTGTAAAAATGTCTCAGGTGATGCATCAAGATTAACCTGTTTAACGGGAAGAATGTATGCATGCAGGATGCTGCCTGCTTATGTGCAACAACGCTGAACACGCCCCATCCATTATACTGCTGTGTCTTCTGATGAGATCAGGACATTGCAACAGGACATTATGGTTTCATAAATGATAATTTATGCATCCATGTTAAAATGTGGCCACAAAGCTTCATCACCGAGCTCTTCTTTGCGTCTTACCAAGTTAATTACTAGGTCAAAAAAGCAATTTGTACCATACAAGAACAGACCTCTTTCCAAACACCTTGCGCATTATGCAAAAATGGCAGATGCTGGCAACACCTTCTGAACAAGCTGGTGCAAGGGTGAGACAGATGGATGAATGTGGAGAGGCGTTTAACACATTCATTTTGTTTATATATTTTTTTTTTTTTGCAACATTAAGAGAGGACAAACTCATAGATCTATTCAACAAAGCCTCAGAAATCATCATTCTTATTAAAGAAATTGTTCACACAAAAATTTTAATTCTGTCGTCTTTTACTCATGATTTTTCCAAACTCATATCTCTTCCTTTCTTCCATAAAGGAGATCTTAGGCAGAATGTTCAGTCTCAGTCACCATTCACTTTCATTGTATGGATCAAAGATGCAATTAAAGTGAATAGTGACTGAAGCTATCAGTCTCTAAAATTCTGCATATCATCTCCTTTTGTGTTTCACAGTACAAAGAAGGTCATATGGGTTTGGGTGGATCATCTGCAAGTGGTGGTGGTGTAGTGGTCTAAGCACATAACTGGTAATCTGGTAATCAGAAGGATGCTGGTTCGAGCCCCACAGCCACCACCATTGTGTCCTTGAGCAAGGCACTTAACTCCAGGTTGCTCCAGGGGGATTGTCCCTGTAATAAGGGCTCTGTAAGTCGCTTTGGATAAAAGTGTCTGCCAAGTGCATAAACGTAAAATGTAAATGTAAATCATCTCTTTAACAGTTTGCAATTGATCTACCAATCTATTCTGAAACAAGACTTAAACTCTACATATTATCGATTGAGAAAACCTGCCATAGTACATGAGATTATGTGACTGGGAATGCAGAAATAGAGACAGTAATGAGGCTTGAGTATTCTAAAAAAGTCTACATTTAGACATGCAAGGGTTTGCCGTATGCAGTTTAAGATTTTATATAGGTTTGGTCATAAAGGTGCAATATATAATATATTTCCTGTACTAAAGCATAAAATTATCATAATATGTTATCAGAGATTTAGGAAACATGCTAAGTTGAAAAACTGGCTTCTCTGAAAACAATACCACATTCAGTATATTCTACTTTGAAATGTCCGTTTGTGGCCGGAATTTCTGTTTGTGTTTTGACCTGTGTGATCCCGCCCACTGCCCATTTCCCAATAGTATTTCGACACACTGGGTTGCCAGATTTGAAATAAGTTAGCGGGCACAGTGTGCTGTGATGGAGTTTAAAAAGTCCACATGAGCTGGTTTATAATGTGTAAACAATAAAAACATTGCAAACATATACATTAGTTGATCAATGTACAGTGTAAGGCTCAGCACTGGCCATTGTCAGTTTGCTTGTTCCTGTTGCCTGTCCTCAACCTGGCAACCCCTGTGAGCTTCCAGTCTGTGGAGGAGGGGGCAGGGGAGACAACTCTCTCCAATATTTTGAATTTGGACTGCAGTACCCATTTTAAACACTTGATGTCATTGTTACATATTGCTCCTTTAAAGAGCCCATATTATGCTAATTTACAGGTTCATGATTTTAATTTGGGGGTCTAATAGAATAGGTTTACAAGATTTAATGTTCAAAAAACACATAATTTTTCTCATACTGTACATTTCTGCTAAAATTATTTTCATCCTATGGCTCAAACACTCTGATTTAGGTACTGTCTCTTTAAAGCCCCCCTTTTTGAAAAGCCCAGTCTGCTCTGATTGGTCAGCTGGCCTAGTCTGTGGTTATTGGTCAACTGCGTAAAGCGTGTGTCGGAAATGTAACAACCCTTCAAACAATTTGATAAAATAGTGAAGTCCTTCATTTGGATTGGTAAACCTCCCAGACTACATTTCAACAAATTACATAGGCCGATTGACAAATATGGGCTAGGCCTACCCAAGATTTTGTTTTATTATTATGCTTACAGTCTCAGGCATTTGGCTCGTTGGATGCTTCCACCTGAAAGAGCCCCTCCCTGGTACTCTTACGAGAGGTTCTCTCGTATTGCGTAAGCTAGCTTACGCTACGGGAAAGATTAATCTTTTCTGAGATATTGAAGCCAAAATATTATCCTTAATTTTGTATCATTTGTCAACGCAGTGCAGCAACTGCAGACATTGAGCGGGCTAGCTAGCGAGCTCATTGGTTGCTCTGCGGCAACTGCTGCAGCCTATAGACGAACTTGCGTGAACTCGCGCCCAATGAGAGGCGCCCGCACGCTCACTGTCCCAAAGAACGCCAGAATGGGCGTGGCTAGGGTGCATATAAGCGCAGTTCGTAGGCTGGAACCCTGATTTTCATCTCTTCAGCGAAGCTCTTCGCATCTCTGAAACTGCAAGAAGCCGGGTCGCCGTTCGAGGGGCATCAAGCAAGCTTGGACAGTGCTCGAAGAAGCCGGCCGCCGCCACCTTCAGCCATCCTGCGAGCTACGCCATCTGGCGACGTATCCTTTTTAAAGCAAACTAGTTCCTCAGTGAACTTCACAAAAGAGCACGAGCGTCTTTTTAAAGATGCCTCGCACCTGCGGTTCATGCCGCACCCCTCTCAGCGCCGGAGACCGCCACATCATCTGCGCTCTCTGCTTGGGACTGGGGCATGCAGAGCTCGCCTTCACTGACGGCGGATGCGACCTCTGCGAGGAGCTTCCGATGTCGACCCTGCGGGCTCGACTCGAGCGCTCAGGACCGAAGCCGCCAGCGCCTTCTGTTTCGCCGCGCCGAAGAAGCGCCGCTCCCAAAGGCTGCCGGAACCGGGTTTAGAAGCGACTGTCTCGCCGAGCCTCTCCTCGAGCATCGCGTTCACCCTCCCCGCCCCGGGACGCTGCAGTTGCCGCCGGCGGCCGACTGCTGCCACCTCGGAGAGCGAGGCGGAGGACAAGGGCTGCTGTTCCATCATGGCTTCGGACAGCGAGGAGTGGTCACAAGCCTCCTCATCGGCCCAGGAATCCAGCAGGACCCGCGCCGGAGTCGAAGGGGAACTGATACGCCTCCTCACACAGGCCGTCGACCGCCTCGGGCTCGAGTGGTCACCGCCCCCTGAGCAGGCTCCCAAAAGACTCGACAGCTGCTTTCTTCATAGCCGTCACCGCGCGGCGCCCGCGGCCCAGGCCGCTCCCTTCCTGCCGGAACTCCACGCCGAGCTCTCTAAATCGTGGAACGCGCCTCTCTCGGCCAGGATTCGATCCCACGTCTCCACCTCTCTCGCTTCAGTGGACGGCGCCGCCGAGAAGGGCTACTCTTCCATCCCCCCGGTCGAGGATTCGGTAGCAGCACACCTTTGCCCGCCCTCCGCGAGATGGCGGTCTAAGCCAGTGCTTCCGTCTAAGGCCTGCAGAACTACTTCCGCCTGTGTTGGCCGCGCCTATTCTGCCGCCGGCCAAGCCGCATCTGCTCTGCATTCCATGGCCGTCTTTCAGATCCTCCAAGTGGACCTTCTTCGGGAATGGGATGAGAAAGGCAGGCACCCAGAGGCTGTTACAGATCTAAGGAGCGCGACGGACCTTGCCCTTCGCACCACCAAAGCTGCAGCTCAAGCCCTAGGGAAGTACATGGCCTCGCTGACTGTAACCGAGAGACACCTGTGGCTAACGCTAGCTGACATGGGAGAAGCTGAGCGCTCCACGTTCCTCAACGCGCCGCTCTCTCCGTCCGGTCTCTTCGGTTCCGCGGTAAGTGGCATTGTTGACCGTTTTTCGGAAGTCCAGAAAGCCATCCAAGCCATGAATCTCTTCCTGCCTCGCCGTGCTAGCTCCTCTGCAGGCCGCCCACGTAACCAGCCTCCTGCACTAGCATCCACGACCCACGAGCCCGTACGCGCGTCCCCTCACTGCCCGCTCTGTCACACGGCCAGCAAACACCTCTCTATGTGTAAGTCCCGTGCCCGTGACTATGCTCGCGCATCACTTAACAGATGTGACTCTTTCCCCATTCATCTCAATCGGGAAGTCACTCACAGAACAGCATGTCCCTGCTGTCTGCGAGCAGTCATGCATAAGCACAATAAGCGCGCTCACACATTCTGTTCAGCCCGCTGTGTATGGCAATCAGGGCGACTCGGCCATTCACCCTCTAGCGTTACGCTTCAAAGCGTGGGAAGCTATCCCAGGGATATGCAAATGGGTGTTAAGCACAATAAAACAGGGCTATTTGCTACAGTTCGATCGCCGCCCTCCCCGCTTCAGGGCGCTGCTCGAAACTACTGTGAACACGGAAGCAGCCTGCATGCTTCGTTCAGAAATAACAAACCTTCTGTGCAAAAGGGCCATAGAGAGAGTGCCGCCTTCACTGAGCGAGTCGGGGTTTTACAGCCGTTATGTTCTTGTCCCCAAGAAAGACGGCGGCCTCAGACCAATATTAGATCTCAGGGTTTTGAACAAGGTGCTTGCAAAAAAGACCTTTCAAAATGCTTACAATCAGGGAACTCCTCGCGCATGTGCGCCAGGGGGACTGGTTTATTTCTCTCGATCTGAAAGATGCCTATTTTCAGATTCAGATAAATCCCTGTCACAGGCCATTCTTGAGATTCGCCTTCGACGGTCAGGTTTATCAATACACCGTCCTTCCGTTCGGCCTGTCCTTAGCACCCCGTACTTTCACGAAGTGCATGGATGCGGCGCTCGCACCCCTGCGGAGTCAGGGCTTGCGAATTCTGAACTATTTGGACGATTGGCTGATTTTGGCACAGTCACATACAGAGCTTCTGTCTCACAGGACAGTTCTCCTCAGTCATCTGAACAGTCTGGGTCTTGCAGTCAATTGGACCAAGAGCTCACTACAGCCCAGTCAGGCAATTTCCTTCCTTGGAATAGAACTAGACTCTGTGGCAATGACGGCTCGCTTATCTACACGGCCTGCGCGTCTCGCCGGGCGTGGGCCACAGGCCGCCAGCCGATCAGAGTGACTCAGACCTGTATATCAGCTCTGCAGCCCTGGACGGTGGCCGAATGGTATCAGCGGGGAGTGACGATGGGAGCTGTATCTCGCCGAAAAGTCATCTCGACAGATGCGTCCAACACGGGTTGGGGCGCGGTCTGCGAGGGCTCGCCGGTTTTCGGCCTATGGTCAGTTCAGGAAAAGCGCCTTCACATAAATTGTCTGGAAATGATAGCGGTCGAGTACGCGCTCGTGCGCTTCCTCCCGGTCATTCAGGGTCACCACGTCCTGGTCCGTTCGGACAACAGATCTGTGGTATCCTATCTAAACCGTCAGGGCGTTGTCAGATTCAGGAACTTCTTCCATCTGACAAAACGCATACTAAGTTGGTCCCAGGGCCACCTGCGCTCGCTGAGGGCGACGCACGTGCCAGGCCACCTGAACGACGGCCCAGACAGACTGTCCAGAGACAATGTTCCCCCAGGGGAATGGTCCCTGCACGCTCAAACAGTCCAGAAATCATGGCAAATATTCGGCAGAGCAGAGATAGACCTCTTCGCGTCAGAAGAGAACTCTCACTGCCCAGTATTTTTCTCGAAAAGCGAGGACGCGCTGGCCCAGGACTGGCCCAACCGCCCGCTTTACGCCTTCCCTCCCGTCTCGCTATTGCCACAGGTAATGCAGAGGATCAGGGAAACGCGTCACTCGGTGCTCCTCATAGCCCGCGCTGGGAGAATCAGACATGGTTCCCGGAGCTTACGCAGCTGTCACTGACAGCCCCGTGGCCCATCCCAGTGAGAGCAGATCTCCTCTCTCAAGCTCGCGGCACAATCTGGCATCCCCACCCAGAGCGCTGGGCGCTGCACGCGTGGGTGATCAACGACTACCCGTCGCTTTGCCAGAAGGAGTAATGAACACTATCATACACGCTAGAGCCCCTTCCACGAGAAGACTCTATGCGTCCACATGGTCGGTGTTTTCAAAATGGTGCACCGACAGAGACCTGGACCCACGGACATGTGGGGTGTCGTCACTGCTCGTGTTTTTACAAGAGCTGTTGGATAAGGGCAGATCCCCATCCACGCTCAAAGTGTACGTGGCGGCCGTCGCGGCGTTCGCCGAACCCCTGCACGGCCAGTCACGGGAAAAACGAGCTGGTCATCCGCTTCCTCAGGGGAGCTAGAAGGATGAAACCCCCGCGCCCCCATCGGTTCCTATCTGGGATCTTTCTGTAGTTCTCGAAGCTATGAAAGCCCCCTTTCGAACCGCTTGAATCCGTGGATTTGAAATACCTTTCACTCAAAACCGCTTTTCTGACTGCCCTGACATCAATTAAACGTGTGGGAGACCTTCACGCTGTCTGTCAGCGCTGCGTGTATGGAGTTTGGACCAAGTGACTCCAAGGTCATTTTAAAGCCTAGACACGGCTATGTCCCCAAGGTGATCGGTACTCCTTTCAGAGCACAGATTATTTCCCTATCGGCTCTGCCAGCATCCGATAGCGAACGCGACACAAATATCCTTTGCCCAGTCAGAGCACTGAGATTGTATATTGCGCGCTCCGCCTCTTTCAGACGCGCTGAGCAGCTTTTCGTTTCGTTCGAAGGGTGCACCAAGGGTCTCGCCACCTCGAAACAGACACTGTCTAGATGGATAGTGGACGCTATTGCTGCCGCGTACGCGTCGAAAGACCTGCCATGCCCGTTAGGCATTAGGGCTCACTCCACCAGAGGCATGGCCTCCTCGTGGGCATGGTCCAGCGGGATTTCCATTCAGGACATATGTGTGGCAGTGGGCTGGGCTTCCCCCTCCACCTTTGTCAGATTTTACAATCTGGAAGTGCCCGCTCTGCAGGCAAAACTACTAGCGGTTTAATACGCTACAGCTCCCCTGGTGAGCTGCACTAATGGGACACATTCCACACAGACCGGCACCGCCGCTCTGTTTTTCCCTTCCCACTATGTGCTTATGTATCACACACACACTGACCCGCACTCTTGCCGGCCAAATATTATTTCCCCACTCACAAGGGCTCCCCCGGGTCCCCCCAACCCCCTGGGGCTCATGCAGTGGATGCTTGGCGCGCACGCATTGACAATGGGTTCCCGTAGCGTAAGCTAACTTACGCAATACAAGAGAACCTCTCGTAAGAGAACGTCTCAGTTACCTACGTAACCTCGGTTCTCTCTAGATGAGGGAACGAGTATTGCGTAGCTGGCCGTGCTCACGCCACGAGCGATTTTCGCTTCATTCAATGAAAACCAGGGTTCCAGCCTACGAACTGCGCTTATATGCACCCTAGCCACGCCCATTCTGGCGGGCTTTGGGACAGTGAGCGCGCGGGGGCCTCTCATTGGGCGCAAGTTCACGCAAGTTCGTCTATAGGCTGCAGCAGCTGCCGCAGAGCAACCAATGAGCTCGCTAGCTAGCCCGCTCAAGGTCTGCAGTTGCTGCGCTGCGTTGACAAATGATACAAAATTAAGGATAATTTTTTGGCTTCAATATCTCAGAAAAGATGAATCTTTCCCGTAGCGTAAACTAGCTTACGCAATACTCGTTCCCCCATCTAGAGAGAACCGAGGTTACGTAGGTAACCGAGACGTTTTCTATTGAACAGGAAGTCCTTGCCCATATTTCGCCATTGCAAAGATTTCTATCAAACTAACCAGAGAAGTTAAGTCACACTCCATTATCTCACATTTGCACGTGATTTGGACAAGATTGGCCAGAATATTTAATTCAGACATTTATTTAAATGTTGCCTCAAGCATATGGCTGAACCCCAAATTATGTATCAACAAGTCCCCTTTCTGTTTGTCAGAGTGGATTGTGAGGGGGCTTACAAGACTCGGCGACCTGTATGAGAATGGAGTGTTGAGATCTTTTGAGAATTTGGGTCATCATTTTGGGATTCCCAGATCTCAGTTTTATAGGTATTTTCAGCTGCGCCACATGCTCTGTACTGTTTTTGGGTGTAGCACACACACCCTTACTTTGGGAGGGGTCATGAGGCATCAGTGTATTACTCCCTGCTAATTCAGAGTCTGGGGGACAGAGCTTTAACTTCTAGAGATTATGGGAGAAATATTTTAACTTAGTATTTTAGTGTGGACTAGTATTCTAAAAAAGTCTACATTTAGACATGCAAGGGTTTGCCTTATGCAGTTTAAGATTTTATATAGGTTTGGTCTTAAAGACACACCCACCTGCTGGCAATACCAGTCAGAAGTTAGAGACACAACCCATATCTTTTGGGTATGTGTTAAGAGCCAGGAGTTTTGGTTACAGGTTCAGAATTATTTGTGTGATGTTTTGGGCACTCAAATCTTACTTTGCCCCAGATTTGTATTTTGGGCGATAGGGCAGTTACAAATTTGGGCGACAAATATATATAAAATTGGGTTCTCACTAGCATGATGATTGGCAAACAAAATTATTTTAAGGGGTTGGAAGTCGGAATGGCGCGCCACCATTTCCGGAGTGGTGTGCGGAGATGGGGAGGATGGCGGCTTTTGAGGACATGACAGGTAGAAGGCTGGGGTTGGAGGGCTTGTTTTTCAGGAAGTGGGGTATGTATTTATTGGTTTTGGGGGACTCTCGGAGAATTGATAAGGAGAGAGAAGTTTATTTAAATTATGCATGCTTATTATATATTTTATTTATTTATTGTGTGTGTATTATTTTATGTGACCATAGGGGTGTTTTTTGGGGTTGGGTGGGGCTGATGTTTGGAGAGAGATATTAGTGAGGGTTAAAAGTTAAATGTTGATTCATTGTGTATGTGTTGTGTTTTCTTTGAATCTATAACAATATGTCTTTCTTACAAGTACACTGTTGATTATTTTGAACCTAACAAAGCTTCAAGTAAGACACGTAGTGCATCTAAGTTAGACAACTTTTGCTGGAATGGGTGTAGCCAAATGTTTGTTGCTAGAGATATGAACGGAGAACAGAGGCTTACTCCCGTTTGGACATTACCGTCGGTATTAGAAAGTTAGTGAGCAAGTTACCCCGTTTCTTGTAGTTCTTGAGCAGTGTTGTCTATGTGAGAGAATAACTCCCTTTTGTATGGACTTTGTAACTGCAGATCTTTTACGTGGACAAACAGCTATACTACACACTACAGGAAAGATACAATCCCAAAAAGCACAATAGGGCCTCTTTAATGTAAGGCCTGATTATGTTATACACCACAAATATTCAAGACTTTCTGTTGAATCAGTATTTATTATCAAACACACCAGCACTTTCTAAAACATGTACATAAATATGCCTTTTTGGCAGCAAATTGGTACTAAAGGGCTCACAACTTAAAGTTTTACCTTTATCCTGTGCAAATGTGCAATACTTGCAACAATCACTCTTAAAGAATGAAAATTTAGAACAATGAAATAGGCCATCTCCTAAATTAGCCATAAAAACATCCTTATTTATTAGTGCAACAACATTACAGTCACAATACATTTACACTTAATATTCTGCACAAACATTTACCTTAATTCATACCAACATTTTACATATGTTGCACTTAAATATTAGAAGCTCTCATGGATGACACTCTAAAAATAATCATAATAACAGCTTCACTATAAATCAACAACTATTTTAAATGCATACAACATATCCGGCTGCAACTACATTAACTGTTCGTCCCCCCAGGCATCAATTGTCGCTGCTATCTGCACACAATATTTTAGGACAGATGAGTATCAAGAGTGCCACACACCAATTTAAAACATCACAACAACACAAAGAAACTTTGATTTACCTTCATCTGAAAGTTCGCTGCTAACTGTCTGGTGTTGTCTACTCAGCGTGCACCCCACCATTTCTACAAAACTATTGCCACGGCATTCATAAAGGGAGCAAGGGATTTATTTCTACCATAATCACTCTAACAAACAGGGCTACCGTAAACCCAGGCACAGTCACAGATATCACATTAACACTGTTACATTAGTAACAGAGATAGAAATATAGCCAGAGCTCTGGGTCAGCGCAGAGCAGAGAAACTTGTGTGATGCAGTCGGGCTTTGATAAAACGTTCTAGTAAAATGCTCTATAAGGAGGAAGTTGAATATCTCAAACCTTTAGACAGCCTGACATTATAAACAGCACTGAGGAGCAGGGCCGGCCCAGGCTCTGTTGGCACCCTAGGCGAGATTTTAGATTGCCATCCCCAACACCCCCACAAGAAAACACTTATTTTGAATAACAAACAAATTTTGAATATGGAAGAGACCAGACATGAGCTTTACTCAAACCCAAATAAGGAAATGCGAACACACACACACACATATGTTGTGTTTCCATGTTTTATGGGGACTTTCCATAGACATAATGGTTTTTATACTGTACAAACTATAGATTCTATCCCATGACCCTAACCCTATCCCTAAACCTAACCATCACAGAAAACTTTCTGCATTTTTAGATTTTCAAAAACATAATTTAGTATGATTTATAAGCTGTTTTCCTCATGGGGACTGACAAAATGTCCCCACAAGGTCAAAAATTTCGGGTTTTACTATCCTTATGGGGACATTTGGTCCCCACAAAGTGATCCACACACACACATACACACACACACACACACACACACACACACACACACACACACACACACACACACACACACACACAACTGTGCCTAAGTTTGCACAAGTAGCTAATAATAAAAAAGGTAAAAAAAGAGCAATATGAAATATGTACCCAAAATATAGGCTATATAATTGAATGTATCTGTAGATGTACATCTGTAGCAAGCTACAGGCCTGGTGCCAAATGAAAATCACTTAGGGTGCTTCTGAAAATTATGGGGGTTCTCTGTATAAAGTGGAAGTGTATCGTAAATGCATATTTTGATATGTTGAAATTGATTAAATCGTGTTTACATGCTACTAAAACAACGTAAATAACAGCTTTTCATATATAAAACGTTTAGTGCTCCGTTTTTTCACATGATCTGTCGCTGAAAATGACAGCAGATTAGGATTCAAGGAAATCTGCTTCCCAATTTGCAGTATTAGTCCTACTATTGAATTGAGCAGAGGTGTGCAATTGTTTTGGTACAGGGGACACATCAGCCGTTAAGTAGAATATGGAAGAGAGAAAATATACATTTCTGCATAGTTGTATCTTTTAAGCCCAGAAGTAGTAGTGCACTCATGCACTCAATGAATAATGCACAATTTTCTGAAGTGTATACAGACTGATGGGACCATTCTGCGATTGCTTGAAGTTTTGCTGCTACTTTTCTATCATGTGAAAACTGAATAAAGGCTTTTATTAAATAATGTTTATTTTACCATACTTCAGTGCAGTGATAATTCAATTTAACACACTATATAAGGAGTCTGGTTTAATAGTAAACATTCAGAAATTATAAATTGTAAAAGCTTATTTTAATGTTTTCCAGCAAAGTGGACAAAGTGGTTTTATTATCAAAACATTATCAACCTGTTTATATGCTTATGTTTCATGATGTGGGTCTCATCAATGGTCTGTTTGGCATCCCATTCAGCACACAACTGAATAAAAAAGGTTGCATGACACCGCTAAATGATTTCAGCATTTTACAAATAACACAAATTTGTAAAATGTGTTATTTGTAACACAAATTTTTTTTTTGTTCGAAGAGGAGAAAGTGTGCACTCGCATGCATGGTTGCCAGATTATATAAATTAAGTATGACATTAGGTGAAATATTTCCTATTTGTGCATGTATAAATCTCTGATTGGGGTGTCATATATCTATTATCTGGCAACCCTGAGCATATTAAAAGCTTGTGGATGCACGATCGGTCCTAAAGCCAGATAAATTAATGATCTAATAAAAAAAACATTTTTAAATCGATCCGCGGGCAGTAGTTTGCCCTGGTCTGCAATCGATGGTGCTCTAAGGTTTGTTTGAGGGTGCTTACATGACTGCTTTAGACTACAGTCCTAATCGTGGTTTCTTTTAAAAGAAGACACTTAGGAGTTTTTTGGTAAAGTGAAAGCAAGCAGCAATATAACGCACAGTCTGTACACTTCTGAAAAATACAAACAAAACAAAAATAAAACTCTTGTGCAGCGCCTCTCTGTAAGTTTGCACCCTTGGCAACTGCCTTTGTCACCTATGCCACGGGCCAGCCCTGCTGATGAGGTAAAGAGATAACAATAGCTTTATTTGCCTAACCACAGTAATAATGTGAAGCCATCCATGGTCTTACCTGATGGCATTATCATTAAAAAAATGGAAGAACAATGGTAAACTTTCATTAAGGCAAGTACATTTTAGAATGGTTAAAAGGGGTTAAAATCTGGACTTCCATAGACCAATGGAAAAATTATTGACAAATAATTTCTCTTGTTCTGTCCTACTCCAGTTAACTAGTCATGTTTGCCGTTAGATATTCTAAGAGATTACTAAAATCATAAGCCTTGTATCCTGCTGGACTTATTATTATTATTAAAATAAAAATGCATGCAGTTACAGTCTCCAGTTAGTTTCATCACTTTTTTGGGACAGGTGATTTTGGCCAGTGAAAATACTAGTGAAATACCACTAGCCACAATGGCCAGTTAGCCAAAAAGTTAATTTAAAGCCCTGGACAATGATGATAAAAAAGTATGTGGAAAACTGAGAAACAACAGCTTGGGGCATCAAACCCAAACACACTTTAAGGAAAGAGAAGAAGAGAAGTTAGAAACAATTTAAATCTGCAAAAGCTAAGTAAGTTATTCTCTCTCAGCCAAAACAGCGGTGATGACATAACAAACAATAGATTTGATCCAGTGACTGTACATCTCACACGCACACACACACACACACACACACACACACACACACACACACACACACACACACACACACACACACACACACACACACACACACAGACAGAGACTGTGTACCTGCTTTTAGCTGTGCTGCATGTGATGTGACAGACATACTTAGGCTTTAAGGCAGGAGGAGATAAGCTGTGGTCTGTGTGAGTGTGTGTTTACTTGTATGTGCACTGTGCTGCCCAGGGCACAAGAGTGTTTGCATGTTGACTTCAGAGCCAAATCTGGAGGCAATGAAGGCCACTGCTTTCATCAACATGTCAACTGGACACATTAACTCATAAAATATCCTCTGTGCACATGAAAAATGTAGGCTGACTCCAGGAGAAGGGTGTGTATTATTAATTTAAATGAGGAGCTCTTCCCTGGCAGGGACTGTTTGCTTGGCTTGCCAGCTGCTGTGCTGGGAGAACATAATGTAGGCCACAGGAGAAGAAAGGTGCTCCGGACACAACCTGACCTGGAGAGAGAAAGAGAGAGAGAGAGAGAGAGAGAGAGAGAGAGAGAGAGAGAGAGAGAGAGAGAGAGAGAGAGAGAGAGAGAGAGAGAACATACCGCATCAAGCTCCAGGCCATGATATGCATGACTTTATTTAGACTTCATCCAAAAACAGTGCATCATTAGCAAAATTTGCATCAGTTGATGCAGAACAACCACGTAACCTGTGTTGCCGGATGAGTAAACATTAAATATACTGTAACTAAAGATGTTGTCCAAGATAAAAACATCCATGCTCTAGTGTATCATGCAGGGATGTTGTCGGGCGGGATGAATTTTGTCTAAGGCCCTGGGATCAGGAGGGACCACTAAACATGTATGTGAGTAGTGTGACAAGATTAAAAAAGATCAGGAAACAAGACATGGTCATATGGGTAGTGTGCATGCTCTGACATAAATATGCAGGCCACCCGAATTTGAATTCGGCCTGGTGTGGTATGTGCATGTTTTTACATCTGATCTTCCACATCTCTTTCTGTCCTTATTAGAGCCAGTTGTCCTTTGTCTTTTAAGACTGTAGCGTACACATTTGTATGAAATATTCAGTTTTTTTGGGCAATTTCAAGCATTGTATTTTTGACCTGATACTGATCTTAAGACATGCCAGTCTATTGCATACTGTGGCAACTCAGTAACAAACACAAAGACAATGTTAAGCTTAATTTAATGAACCAAGTAGCTTTCAGCAGTGTTTGATATAATGGCAAGTGATTTTCTATAACCAAATTATCAATTTAGCTTGATTACTCAAGGATAAGGTGTTGGAGTGTTGGCAGCTGGAAATGGAGCCTGTATATATTTGATCAAAAATTACTTCTCCCGATGGCCAGTCCGCCCCTGATCGGCCCCGAAGTGCGTCGGCCTACTGGGAAAATATCCGGTATGCCAGATTACCAGTCCAGCCCTGGTCCTGACTATACTTTGTGATCAGTTGAATGCCTCTTTGGTGAATTAAAGTACCAATTTCCTTCCGAAACAGCAAAATCTGTACATTATTCCAAACCTTTGGCTACCAGTGTAGGCCTAACCAATTGTGTCAGAACAAACAAATGTGAGTTGAAAAATGCATTTTATGAAGAAACCACATTATTTTGTGTTGCTTCTAAAATACTTTCATCTCACGATGACATACTTTTCAGGACTCGTACTCCGTCCTTTGTATCACAAATGCAACGCAATTTTGCAACAATCTTCCAAATCTAGTTGGTTATGTAATGTAAACTTTACAATGAATTAATGTACCAGTAAAGCACTATATTAAAAGTGTTTTGTGGTCATTAGATATAATTTTAAAAGAAAATTGAATAAAAATAAGTGTTAATGAACAGGTAATATGCAGTTTTAGTCATGATTTGTGTGAAAGGAAATAAGTTATTGTTGTTTCAGCATCTCTCGCTTTAATTTCACCAGGAAACTGTTGTTATATGTACAATGTGGCACTTACAAATATTTGAAATTATGTTGTAGGCCCCGTGAATTAAAACAAAGGCCCCCCAACGTGCTGAGGAATATTATTCTTTAGCCAATTACAGATGCAGTAATTTTTGCTCTGCCAGACTAAGAACAAAATATTCCTTATTGGCCTGTTAAACTGATAACTTGCTCAGGATTAAAAATGTATGGACACCAGTCTGTATAAAAATCTGTCTCTTAACTGTTTCAGTTGAGTGGACTTGGAGATAGATATCAAAGCGTAACCACAGCTTTCCTTTCATGGCAATGTCATGGAAAATAAAATGAGGCTGTATATGTGCTTCAGTTTTGAAGCTGGTTTGTTTAGCCTTTTAGTACTCCCCTAAACAATCAGCTATTGCCCCATCTCCACCCCCAGGCCAAAGGTCCTGCCCATCACCTCTGCGCACAGCAATTACCTCGGCTAAATCAATGGCCATTGTTTCTGTTGGTAACCTGACGAATAAATCAGTCTTTGGCTTGAAAGTAGTTAACGGTACCATTCTCGTCCCCAGTCTTCAAGGTCATTACCTGATTTAGTCAAAGAAAAAGACTGTGCCTTTCCATCTCTTGTTTTCCTTGTGCGTTTCCTTTTTTTGTTTTTATCTTGCTCTCCTTGCAGTTGAACGGCAACCCCTAATCAAGTCTTGACTGAAGACCGATTTTAATCACCCATCACACAGGGCTGCCAAATACCTAGAGGCAAATAGCCATGAAAAATGTACCAGCAATTCCTCGCCTTGTACTACATGGCTATTTGTTGTTCTGCTTAAATGTATAAAATAATACATTATTGAGTGTCCAGTGTGCAGGGAGCCATAGAGGAAGAAGGCATGGAGTGATTCCAAGGTCAGCCCTCTATGCCCGAGGACTAGAAAATCGATATCATTTAGTCAATAACTTCTTTATTACACAACTATCACTCCCAAAAAATTTATTTGGGAGTTAAAACACATATTTCTATAAGCAGTTCCCCGAATATTGAGCTACTTTCTTAACGTATTTGTCTCTCTTGCATTCCTCTGCAGATTTTTTTTATTTTCCAGTTCCAGTGAGGTCAGCTCCATTGCCCATCAGTGATATTGTAACCTTCCTGTCTCTTTCTCTTTCACTCGTCCACTTATTAAAGCAGAGGACTCTCACAGGGGGCCAATTATATAATGCGGTAAGCACATAAACCTGTGTGGTAGTGTCTGTGGTGACAGTAGATGTCCCCCTCCCATTCCAACAGCGTGTCTGCATTAGGTTTTTACAGTGCAATCCCTGCATGCAATAACTGCAGCGCCTTGGGTGAAGGACACTGAGGTGCAATAAATAAGGATGCAAAACCAAAAATAATATTATAATAATACATAAAAGACCCCACCATCTTCCCCTATCCAACAGCATAGAAGTGGGGCTTTACTGCAGCTTGTAAATGTGTTTTATCACCTGCCAGCACATGCAAAGAGGAGAGAGGAATGACACATTGCCATACCAGGTTGCATCAGGGGCACTTTGCATCTTCTCTTCTCTTCTCTTCTCTTCTCTTCTCTTCTCTTCTCTTCTCTTCTCTTCTCTTCTCTTCTCTTCTCTTCTCTTCTCTTCTCTTCTCACATTGCTTGACATTTTTTTTTTACCTACGTTTTGTTTGCTACAACATATGTGCATCATTTTTTAAATAATATCAGAATATGTAATTCTTTCTTATGTTACTAAAACTGTGGCTGAAAAGAAAGTGCAAGCAATGAACTCAAATGTCTAAAATAAATCACCAAACTCTACAGAGGTCATGCTTGTGCCATGACAGAGAGCTCCTCATTGGGGGCTTCAGGTGATATCCCTGCCCACTAAAGTAGGCCCAGGTGAGGACTGTACTCAATAGAGTAATCCAGGAGGGAGGTGAACAAACAGAGTCTTCCATTGATGAATGGCTCTGCGGTCAGAAACACTTTGGATCTGACCCAGATAAAGAGAGAAATCAACCACAATATCAATGATGCTTGCCATGGAAAATTCTTCTCTCAAAGATTGACTTAGGAAAATAACAATATATTTTAGTTTTCTTCACAGAGGAATGCATTTCTTTGGAAGTATCGCTTCTTAAATCGTGTTTGGTCAGTTTAGTAATTTTTCCTTTTCTATTAAATCAATTGGCAGGGTAGAATACCATGCTTTTAAAGTGAATTCAGTGCTTAGTTTTTTATCCAGTAGAGTGGAATTTATGCTGCTCATTTAGTAATAATGATCAGACTGTGAACTCCAAAGTGGATTACAATAACAACTTTTGCTGTGACTTACTATGATTCTTCTTTGAAATGGTTATGTCTTAAAGTTGTTAATTGTGTAAGATTAAAAAAAAAAATGCTTAAGAATTTACCATTGCCTTTCAGTACCTTTTGTACTATTTTTCTTTTTTACTCATTCTACTCATTTTTCAAAGCAGAAATAAAAGGTTAGGAGGAGTTTTAAGACTGAATAGAATGCTGTGAAAACTTAAAATGGTTTGGCACTCTGCCGTGCTAGCAGATTTCATGGGTAGTCTGTGTTCAAAAGGCTAAAGTAAGGTCTAGGAGATCACAGACAGGGTCAGACAATATGAGTGTTGTTTTACTGAGAACAGACCTTTGCAGACTCTTTAATAGTAGCCATTTCCTCCATGTCTCTCTCCAGACGAAGAGCTTTAAGGGCTCTGGTTCTCTGATCCTTTCAGCCATGCAACCAAAACACACATGAATGTTCTGCCGCAAGTAATGAATATGATTAATATATTTAAAAAAAAAAATCATTTAAAAGGAGATTCAGTCATACTCCATAATGTTAATTTGTTTATTTTATTTAGTACTGAGTAAAACTAATTATTGTACTTACTAATTATTACACATAGTTATTGATACAGTATTATTATAGTAACTTAAAAGTCATTGTGTGGGGTTGGCTCGTCCGCACACACGTTGCAATGAAATC